>NW_009918768.1:46243-104220 GCF_000696875.1 Nestor notabilis
AGAGACATAAAGGATGCCTAGTGATACAATTAGAGCTCATACCTGTTCTTGCTGTGGTTCGGGTCCTCCTGGCTGCTTTTTGAATCATGAATGATAGTATGATATTTACATACCAGTTTTACAACTTAATCTTAAAATTAGCTGTATGCCATGCACTGGTGTTTTCAGCTGAGTTTAACAGTATCATTTCCTCTTTTAAGGTATATTCTGTGATGAAGCATCTAAATGTGGAATGCTTATGATAACAATTGCAAATTTTGTTAACCCTAAAGGCAGTCATTGCAATTGTTTGGACATCATGTGAAACACCAAGAGAAAAA
Organism: Nestor notabilis; assembly: GCF_000696875.1. Classification (NCBI taxonomy): domain Eukaryota; kingdom Metazoa; phylum Chordata; class Aves; order Psittaciformes; family Psittacidae; genus Nestor; species Nestor notabilis. Next base: position 46,564 of record NW_009918768.1, read on the forward strand.
GGTCATTTAATAACTCCTGGTTTGCTCCTGTCTTATGTGTGAGCTACAACAGACCGTTGGCAAAGTCATTCAATCTTTAGTCACAGCAGAGGTGAATCCATCACATTCCTGAGTTCATGTAGTTAATTGTCTTCATCAGTGGAAATGTGTATCTTAGTTTGAATCAAAGCCTGTGCATTTTCAGGTTTTGGGCCCCGAATCTGGAAATTTCTCTGCCTGATATACGTAAAGTGCCCTAACCTACTGGTAATCTTCATTTCGATAAAGATAATTATAGGTGCTCATGTGTTATGTCCAATTTGAATTTCAAAATGGAAGTGATTAAAACTCCTGTCATCATTAGTGAGGAGGTTTAACCTGTTCTAGATTTTCATGAGTTTAGAAGGAGAGATGCTTCTGCAACGAGTTAATAATTATCCTTTTCTCAAATGTAGGAATTGGTTCTGTAGGACTCTGATCAGAAGATCTGACCAAATGAGCAGGGTCAGGTGGATTTCGTGCAGTGTATGCCAGTTAGTGTGAAACAAGTGCCATACTTTTCTGGAAAGGTAGGCTTTTGTTGTTGCTGCTTGTTATCTTCATTTCCTACTGGTCTTTGGGCTATAGATGGTAAGGTCTGATGAGTCATTTTGCGCTGGATAAAGTATATAGCAATGTGAATGTCTGGTGAACTATGGGTATTACTCTTTATAAGATAATCTGATAGCCTCCATGGTGTTACTCCATCAACTGTGCTTTGTGTAGCCTTTAGAATCTTAGCCTAAATTTGCTTTGAAGAAATTAGTAAGAGCTTGGTGGGACTGAGGGTGTAGAAAAGAGTCCAGATTTTTTGCACTTAGCAGCAACACTTACTGTAAGAGTTCCCCAGCTGACAGCAGATAGCCCAAAAGCTAGCAGGAAAGAAAAAACATGAAAGCAGCATCAAAATATAACCTTGCCTTGGTTTTCTCAATATCAGGTGGCAGAGGCCACCATGAAGAAACAAATAATAGAGCTGGCAAAACAGTCCTGAATGCCACTGTCGGGCCATTTGCAAAAATGAAGGATTCTCCTTGTCATGACACACTTGTGTCTCTTGGGCATCAGTAAATCCTTTAGCAAATTATTCCTGTTCCTTATTGATGACTTAAGCATGTTACCTAATGCCAATCACAATTTATCTCTGTTTAATTTCAGTCCTACTACAACACATACAGCTTGGCCACATAGTGGGATTCTCCTCCTGAACACGCATGGTTGCTTATACCTTTATTTCAGTTTTAACTTTCTCTTCAACATCTCCTCATGCTTCCAGTCTTGACCTTTTTGAGGAGATCGCATCAGAGTCACTAGTTAAATGCTAGGTTTGGTTTTGTTGACGTGGGACAAACATCCAAACTACAAGGCTGGGTTACAATTTCCTCTCTCTCATTAATGCCAGTCTTTATGTTCACACCTACTTCCATTAGCAAACAAACATGTAAGACGGGGTTATGATCCTTGCTTTGCCCAAACACCACAACCAGGACAGCCTTCACCATCACCATCTAGCCCTAGGGGCTCGGTTAAGTCAGCTGGGAGCATTGATTTAAAGTGATGAATTGGCTTTTCATTGCTCATGTGGGTAAGGTTATTCATCTGCTTTGCAAAATAAAGTCCTCTGGATGGAAATAATGGCCAGGAGACATAATCCCACCCTGATTCCCCAGTATAACTGTCCTTATTTGAAAAGATTTATGTGATTTATTTTTTTTTAATATAATTTCCCTCAGAAATGAAATTGTAACCAAATACACTGTGATAGAGATTTCAAGGCTCATTTCCTTGCTGGATAATCTTAAATCTCTATTGCTGTAATTCTTTAACACTTTCAGAGTCAGTAAATTACAATTTGGAGGCAGTAGGTTTTGCTCAGAAAATTTTTCCTCTATAAGGTGTCTTTATAACAAGGGGGCTGCAATAATATATTAACTGTGTGGTATTTTAAAATGAGTGTTTAAAACTGCTTTACCTCGTATTAAAGTGTGTTGATATAAAGAGTGTTCTGTTTAAACACTATTTAGAAGGACATATTTAAAGCCCCTAGAAGCACAGATGGCTTCTCTCCCCCCCTCCCAGCCTAATCAGATTAAGTGTAATATACAATGGCTTTCTGTAAAGGGAAGGAGAATGCAGTTCCCATCGATTTCAGAGGAGCCCATGGCAATATTTTAAAAAGATAATCAAAATGATTCTGTTTAGAGGAGCCAGCCTCAAGCATAGATCCTCCTACATGCATTTGCATTTCTAAAGCCTGCCTTCCAGAGACATTTCTCCAAGATGCTCCAATCCAGCTCGCTTGCTCTGGTGGTTTATGGGGTTGGCAGAGCAGCCCAGAAGAGCAGTGGGGGACTGGCCTCAATAGGGAACATTCCAGAGTTACCGTTTTGGTGTTATTATAAGGCTCCACCATATTTTCCATCTTGGATCAGGAAATTTCACCTGGGAAAATGTGAGCATTTGTAAATAAGCCTCTTCAATGCCATCTGTCACATGGGGCTTCAGGTGTTTGCTGTATCACTGAAGCAAAATACACAGCAGACTAGCCAGAAGTAGAGAGGAAAAGGCCAGACCACAGAACACAGTGAACTGCACATACCTGACAATCAAGTGGGACTTTGAAGCCCTGAATTTCTCATCTCAATGCTTTTGGGCATGGGCAGTGCATTTGCTCCCACTGCTTTGAGTAGTGCCTGTCTCCCTGAAGGTAATGAGAAACCATTGCCATGCTGTCAGATGAGCATTTGGTGGCCAGAAAAAAGGGAAATAAACCAAGTCATTCAAAGCAGCTGGTGATTAAGAAACACCTCCTGCTTTTTTATAGGACTTGATGCTCTTTACTGGCTTCTCTCTTCTTCTTTTCTTACTTTTTCATTTTGCAAGGTGAGGTTGTGTGGTTGAAAGCGTGTGACATCTCACTGCTGTGCACAAAGGGACAAAAGCTGTGACTGAGAGATGTTTTCAAGCAGACAATGCAAAGAATGCATGAAAGGAGAGAAATCAAACAGGCAATCTATCTGAATTCTGTAGGTCTAGTGGGGGATCCTGAAGAGCAGTATGAAAGTGAACAAAGAGCCAAAGAAGTCGAGCAGCCTTGAAATTGCTCCACACTCTTCTCCTCTTCCTGTTCCAGGGGCTGAGGACACTACATTTACACCAAGCAGTGTTCTCTCTAAAAGGAAACTAAATGGGGCATGAACAGCAATTGAAGTCCCTGGGGAAATATAAGGAAACTAAATCAGATTGAGCATGTAGGAAAGAATTGTCAAAACCATCCCAGGTGATAGAGTTATGGGAGAACAAGGAAGGACGCAGACAAATGTGGGAAGGAGAAATAGATGCTGAGTGCTGTGAAGCCTCCTGCGTCAATCCAGTTGGGACCAAGGGCATCCTGACCTTCCCAGGAAGGAAGGAAGCTGCTCCAGAGACTGATGGCTGCTTGTCCTCGGTGTCTTCAAAAAAACAAAGCTGGAAAAGCTAGTAAAAAATGAGGTCTGAGTAATTCTTACTGTGTACTAAATGAAGCTCATAGCCCAGGATCCACTTGTGGCAGGTAAAGAAGTGGATATTTTCTGGTTACTGAGGGAATAAGATGTTACCTGACGTTGCACCGTCCATGATCATGCCACTGTGAGAGTGAGCACTATCAGGTCAAGTAAACCCAGCTGAAACATTACTCAGTCCTCTGCAATGTTTTCTGGTTTATAAAAAGGAGTATTTTGTGATGCAGCCAGGAACCTCAGTTCAGGGCTTCCTACTCATTAGCTGTCCACAGATCCAGAACCGAGAGCAGTGCATCATTTGTAGCCATGACTGGGAGCAAATGGAATTGAACAACTCTAAGGAATCAATTCATTGTCAGTGAAATGTGTCCTTTGTACTGATTATCTCAAGATCTATGTGTCTTGTAATTACCACCCAAAAGAGGCCTTTGTCACTGGTGTAGATTTTCCAACAAATGCAGCTTTATGTAAATATTCTGATTCAGAAAAAAGTATTTTCTGGGGAATGGCATGCAATCCCAATATAGGGAATAAGAAAACAGATGCCAAATAGGTAATCTGTATTGGGGAAGAGCATCCTAAGGTAATCCTAAGGTATCCCAAGGGATACCCTTAATGGTAGCTTTGGAAGAGAGGAATGCAGGGGAGAAAGTGCAGCCAGCCTCTCCTTGGGAGCTACTTAGAGATGACATTTTGAAGAAAACTGCCTCTAATTGAAAGGGACATGAGAGAATGAGCATGGAAAAGGACCACGCTGTAGGTGTAAGCAAGCAGGTGCAAAAATGAGAGTGGCAAATCCCTCTGCCTCTCCTCAGCATCCTCCATCTGCAAATATGCTACAAGATAAATTGTTTAGAAGGGAATAATGGACACGACAAATTAAAACTGAAGTAACAAAGAATAGAAAAACAATGCAAGGGAAGGAAAAGAAATTAAAAATACCCCTGACTCCTGTTGTGTGAAGATCAAGATCCATCATCTAATTACACACTCTGTGATGTGTATAAAACATGGTACTGGAGATGGCTTTCCAGGTTTTTAGCCTTCTATCTGTGTTCAAAGCTGGCTGCGAGCTGGCAATTTGCTCTTGCAACCAAGTCCCTCTATGAATGTATGTGGGACAGATAATCTTTTCTTTTCCATCTGAACTTGAATGAATTGTATAAAACAGGTGTCTATTCACTTTCAGGGCAAGAGAAGCTCAAAATATGGGAAGAAAATGATTGTTTTTTTCTATTCAGGACACAGCATGGAAAAGGTACAAGAAAGGCAGAGAATATATATATGATCCCTGAAGGATAAAAGTTTTGTCTCAGTCAGCATTTACTCTCTGGATGAAGGAGATGAAATCATCCCAAATGTACACAGTGCTCTGTCTCTTCTTTACACCCTTTCCCAGAGGTGCAGTCTGAAGTGTTTCAACCTGCAATGGTGCTATTAGATTACAGAATATGAGGATTTGCCTTCCCCAGCAGAGAACAGCAGGCCATGGAGAGGTTGTTGCAGCATGGTTAAGCTCCACAGTATGTAGACATAGCGCTGCTGAGAAGGGGCTTAGAAGAGTGTGAATCCCTTTGATTATGTTCCTCGTCCCAGGTGACTGATTGATTTATGAACATGGAAAGTCACAAGTCTGCCAATGACAGCCCAACAAGCAGTTTGTTTGGTGAAATGTAAAACAGGCTCAAAACTACCAGTCTGTGTGTTTACAGAGATGTTTTCTGTTAAATATTTGTGTCAAATATGCTGTCCTCCCCCAGAATAAACCTCAGCTGTCAGTGTGACTGAAAATAGCAGGGGACTCTTGCTTTTAACTGTCAATTTGGTTAAGCAAATTTAGCAGTAAAGAGTTTCTAATATTTCAGCTTTTCATTAAGAAGTGTCAGGTAAAGGGTGATGAAATCCTGCAGAACTTCTCCTTGGCTTCTGAGATCACTTGCTTCTGAGAATTGCAGCAAATTAGTCATGTGGAGCTCTCAAGCCACAGGGCTGGTGTAGCTGGTGTTCACCTAGTGTTTTTGGCTAGGAGAACTGCTGGACTGAAAGTCATGAGAGCACAGTTAGAGGAAAACAAGTTTTATATATGCTTGCTGTAAATCTGTGAACCAAATATCCTTTCAAGTATGTATTGTCTAGGTATTTTAATGTTCTTTCATGGTATTTGGATGTGCAGAGCTGTGCCTTGCTGCGTCTCTATTGCTGTTCTGAAGGCAGAGTTGAAGCCAGCACAATTTCTTGATGGTGTGTTGGTGTTGCTTATGTCCAAGAGGAGTGAGCAAAGGTTCTTTTCAGAAAGGTTTCTGAGGTGTGTGTGCGCATTTCAAGCAGGTATTTGCAGCCAGTTTTCCAGCTGCTTACCCTAAATACCCAAGTAACAAGGTGTCTGAAAAGCAGCATGGGTTTTGTCCATGTTCTAAACTGTGACTCTAACTATGCAAAGTCTGCTGCTCTGGTGCATTAACAAACAGTAGGTTAAATCATTGTACTACAGAGATAAAAAGGATTTCAGCAGAGGCCATGGTTTCCTTAAGAGCCTTGGAATCATGTGTTTAGTCCCTGTCAGATCTCAGTGAGATTTTGGATACTCACAGGTGCCTTCCAAATAAAACCCCAAAACCTCTGTCTGAGTATTTCCCATGTTTGCTGCTGCCCCCTGGTCCAGCTACCACGACTGCACCTGCCTGCACATCCCTGTGTTTATTCAAAGAGGTCTCCAGGCTTTATCCAGCTGAAATATTTTGGAATATGCCCTGACACATTTGAATTAGGATGAACCAGACCAGGCAATAGGAATGGCTTGGAAAAGATGGCTGACTGCTGTCTATGCTGAGATCGTTTGAACGGTGAATTTTGAAGTAATGGACTAATAGGGGAATATATTCAGAATTAATGTATTCATATAAATATTGTACAGTAAATTATTTGCCAAATAACATTCATTACTTTGCAGCAAAGGTCAAATAATGGAGAAGATGTATTTGTGAATAAATTATTCAACAATTAATGCAAAATGTAGCAGCTAAATTATTCACAGAGACTAATTCCACCAGTTCTAATTGATTTCTGCTTTGAAAGTGTTTCTGGGTACATTGACATGAGCGTTTGTGCCTGCCCATGGCAGGGGATGGGACTAGATAATCCTTAATGGTCCCCTCCAACCCAAACCATTCCATGATGCTGTGATTTTGGCTGGGGTTGTAAGTGCACTTTTGAAGTGAATCTCCCAGTTGCCAGCACTTGAGCAGCTTCAGCTCCTGTTGCTGTGCCACCTCACAGCATGCGAGTGGGACCTGGGGGTGCCACACTGGGAGTTGTGCTCTAGGAGGGCAGTTAACGTGCTTCCTCTGCAGTATGTGAGGGTCAGTCTTCCTCCACACCAGCACAACCACCCTGCAAAACAAGCATGATGGGGCTGCCATGTCCTTGGTGCTGGCTGCTTCTCTTGTGGATCTGTTTCTGTGGTGCCACGCTGCTGCCTAACACCACAGCCGAGTCCCATAGGAAAGCTGAGGTCCTGGTGCTCCTTCGTGCCGTGAAATGACAGCAACAGGGGATTTGTGCAAGAATGCTGCCCTGTTTCACCAGCAGGGAGACCCCAGGTGATAGCAAAGGTGTTTAATATGAGTGGGAGCTGCTTTCTAGAGGGGTGCTGGAGAGCAAACTTGCTGTGATACTCAGTGTGTAGCTCTTGCAGCCAGCAGAGACCATTTACTCTTATCCTCTGCATGCTGTTAACTGAATTTCATCTACTAAGCCCTGTGTGGAGCCTGGTAAGTTGTATGTAACTACATAAATCCGTGAAAGTGCTTGGTTTTGTCTTGAAGACACAAATAACTTACTGCTGCCGGGATCATTTTTCCCATTGTTGACTACCCTGGTATTAAAAAACCCAAAACCAAACCAAACTACAACCGAAAACAATTCTAAAATCGAATTTGGTTTCAAAACCAGCTTCACTGGAAGCCGTTGTGCCCCATCCCACCAGCCCAAAGAGTTTTTTAGTAACCCAAACCCCTCCTGCTTTTGGATCTTAATACTGGTTTTCAGGCAGATAAGCGGTTTGCCCTGCATTGGCTTGAACCTGCAAGATCATTTCTTGATCCTTCAACTCATGAATGTGCAGAAGAGCATAAAACTCCACTTTTGTGGTGTGTGTTCAAAGAGAAGGTGAGCAGACCTCCATCAGGCCTTTAAATACCTTTTTGCCTAATAACATAGACCTGGAATAATGGCACTGCTTCTGCTCATTAACATTTACTTTTCTTTTTCCTATGGCAGGGAGTGAGCGGCACCATTTTGGGATGGCACCATAGTCAGTCGCTTCACAAAAGGCCCCCCATGTCAGGATGGTTTTGAGGGGCTGTTGGACCCTCTTTGCAGTGTGGCAGCTCTGATTGCAGCACCCAACAACGGCTGGGGATTCCCTGTAATGGCAGTCACATTAATGGACATGCAGGAGGGAGGTAAGAATTACATATGTATTAAGAAGGTTAAGACATGTCAGCAAAGATGACTTTAAAAATGTCGTTTTTCACAGATAATTGCGGTTTAGCGTAATAAAAAGTACCGCGTACTTCCTAAGGTAAATCTGAATGCAGAGAAACACAGAAGAGAAACGTAGTAAATCCATGTATTTTGAGCCCTCACATTTCCTTCATGTGCTGTGGGAAAGCCATGAGTAGAGGTGTTCAGGGGCAGCCGTCTGGCAGGGCTCTTTCACCGTGGGCAGAGGCACCTCCTGGGCACACACGGTTCACTCATGGTCTCCAGCCGTCTACCTGGAGGGTGGCTTGTGTTGGAATTCCACTGCGTGGAGCCAGGATTTCTGCGTGCACGTGCAGGACTGTGAGGAGGGGCAGGAGGTGGTGGAGGAGCAGCACTAGGGAGTGCTGGCGTGGGGTGTGGGTTAGGTGCTGTCCCTGATTGCCCAAGTGGGCTCAGGTGTGCACCTCTCCTCAGAGCAGACACTGCCCAGGCAGGCAGGAGGTGGCCATGCCATGTGCTCACAAGTGGTGGGGACTGCCTGGGGATCGCCATCTCCAAGTGGGGGCTCCTGAGGACCATTGCCTTCCTCCCACCTTTCCCAGACCCGGATCAACACATTCCATGCAGGATGTGGGCTTGGGAAGACTCAAGAGTGCAGGTCAGTCACCCCCAAGGCTGGCGGCCATTTCCTGGTGCGGGGTTAGGGAGAAGGGTGGAAAAGGGTGTGAAATGGCGCTTGAGGGTGTGGGGGGCTGTGGGGTGAGGCAGCGCTTGGGCTTTTCTGAGGAGAAAAAGATGGGGAAAGAAGTTCTTCTGGAGTGAAACAGGCACATTGGCAGCTCTTGCCACGATGGGGCTGCTCCGTGGTTATTTTGGGGTTGCTGTTGGAGGAGGTAGAAGTTTCTCTGTTCCTGGTGGTTTCCTTCCTCAAGCAGCAAACTGTGATGTTGCGTGGTTGCTATCAGCAACCTTTATTTTCTTTCGGAGCCCTGCTTAAATCAGCCTGCTAATGCTGCTTGCAAATGGAGGGGCAATGTCCTCCTCCTAAATAAATCCCCAAACATTTTAACTCAGCCATTTTGCCAAAAAGTCATGTTTGTAAGTTCAGAAATGTCTGGAAACCAGAATCTCGGTGAATTTGTGGTCTGTGACAAGGTGTTACAGGCATTTGTTGATAGCTGCTTCCAGTGGAGATGGGGCATGGTGAGGTACACCAAAAATACCCAGACTTTCAGGAGCTGAATCTGTGGTGTTTGTTTGGATTTACTCTTGGGAGATGGAGTTTAACGTAGTCTTTGTTTGACAGCATTGAAGTTTTACCTGAAGTCAGTCAACATCTTTCTCTTTTTCAAGGACATACTATTTTAAGATAGCATCTGAGATAATGGTTGTCTCTTAATATTCTTTGCCTTTTATTTTTTATTTTCTTTACATTTTCTCCCATATATCATAACCAGACATTTGGAACAGGTCACTTGTTCCATTTACACCATTTCTTATTCCCACTGAACTAGAATCCCTAAATTTGCAGTATTCGTTTACGCCTTCATTATGTGCCACTGAAGTGTAATGAATACACCGATGCCTTGGTAGCAGACCCAGACGCCTTGCAAAATAATCATGAAAATTAACCAGCTCAGGCATAAAATGTACTCTTGCCCTTAACCGTGATCCTGTTGGTATTAATCAGGGGGAAAAGAAGCTATTAACTGACTCACAAATATTATGAAAGAAATTACTCATTTCCAGTGAGTGAGATGCTGGAGTTTTCACTAGAAATCTGTGGTTTATGGTCTCCAAAGGGTGACAGTGGGTGCTGCTGCCCAGCCCGTGTCGGCAGGGGGCTGGGGGTGAAGCTTTTCTGGGTGTTCAGTGCCACTGGGGCACCAGCACCAGGCTCGGGACGTGCTGCGTTGTTCTATGTTTATATGGGAGGTTTAGCAACAACTTCTGCGTGAAGCAAATGTGTTGGGCTTTGTAGCATTTCACACTGCGTCTTTCCGTGGTCTCCCAGGATGAAATCTGCTTTTGTGTTGCTGGTAGTGGGAGTAGCTGCTGTCGTCTCTGGTGCTACAGCAATGAAATGCTGCAATCGTGCACCTGAAAGAGACTGGGTTTGACGGAGCTCAGGCTCAAAAGCAGGTTGTTGTGGCTTAATGAATTGTCCCGCCTTGGCTGAACAAATGTCTGCCTTTACCCCAAAAGTGAGATAAAGCCGCGTTAGAGAACGTCTCTGTCATGAAGGTTGAAAGCAGGTAACCTGCTGTTTGCCAGGTTTTGAATGCGTGCATGGCAGCTGTCTGCCTGGTGATGAACAAGAGGTGGCAGTGTTTCTGTGCGGTGGCAGTGTTTCTATTGCTGGCTCTCCATTTACCGCGGTGTCTGACAGAAGGGCGTTCTGACTACACAGAAATATACTTCTTATAATCACCTCTAAGAATATTATGACAGACGATTAATAATCTGACAGCAAAGTAACTATTTTTAATGGCTTTAAACGAATGCTTTATTTCAGCTTTGAACCAATCCTCGCTGTAATCCCATTACAGCAATAAAAGTTTGAGTAACTGAATACGTGCTGGCCTTGCTCTGCCTTGGTGAGACCTGTGCTGGCAGGAGCAACGTGTCCAGCACCAACACAAGCCTCAGGGCAGAGCTGACCTGCTGGGGCATGTAAATGTCACAGCAACTTAAGTTATAAAACATCTTAATCTAGCCTCACATCAGTATCTGTTTGGTTTTAGGTGGTGATTTTTTGTTTGGAGAGAGAATTTCTGAGACTATGCAGCTGGTTTATAAGGGGGTCATGGAGGTGTGCACTGCATACTCCAGAGTGCTAGTTTTCCTGTTACACAACACAAAACTTCATCCAGATTCTGCTGAACTGAGTTTAAATAGATTGCAAGGTGAACTTGAAGCATTCACAGCAACTTTTGTGAGCTTTAGATGATATTTTGCATGGGTGACAACTGTTTGTGGGTATGTAAGCATCCTTGGTGAGGCTTATTCTGCTGATCATAGGTACAGGCTTCCTTATTCCTGGTTTCCACCTACTGCAGTTTTCATTTGAGAATCTAAAACCTACTGTTACTAAAGTCCAGGGGAAAATGGTGCCTTATTATTTTTCAAGAGCTATATCTAAGGATAAATAAAGTCACTCCTTGCCTGTAGAGAAAGCTGTATAGCGTTCAGCTAAAACTATGGCACTTCAGCTAGATGTTGAACTGTACAATAAATTGTTTTTCCTATACTGTGTGCTTACACACAACATGTGTATTTGAAGGCGGGTTAGTAGAATATTTTGAATGATCATTGGTAAATGTTACATTGTGCATGGCTTAAATCCAGAATGTGACAGATACTGCAGCTGGCTGTGATTCAGGTAAGGAACATGAATGATTCACGAGTTTGATAGAAGTGAAGTAAGTAATTCTTTCATCTTGATAATTTTCTCCCTGGAGCCAAATAGATCACATATGGTGACAGCTTTGTAAAATAGTGAGATGGCCAGTAAGGATAGGGGGTGCTTAGAAAAAACCTGCTAAAAAAGATTTGATTTGGATATAAGAGATCATGCCTGTGTCTCTGTTCCCCTCTCCTTCCTTCTCCCTCACTCCCCACCCCTTTCTTTTTTTTCCTTTCCCTGGCTTTCTCTCTGGGTATAAAGGGAATTATTAGGAATGAAAGGTAGCTGGCCCAGTATGCTAATATCTCTGCTTTGATAAGTCTGAGAGATGTTTTAATTAGGAAGAGGATGCAAAGACTTAGAAGAATGTAGTTACTCATGTAATTTGAAAACTCTGGAAACAATCCTGAGGGGCAATAGCCTGAGGAACAAACACAGTTTATTTCACTGGGAAAATACAGCCAGATGTAGCTTGTATGTGGGCTTCTGATGTGGCTTTATAGGAAAATACCCTTGTGATTCAATTTCAGTTGGTGCTTCTCCAGACAGAAGAGCCCTAAAATGCACTTAGCATGTTTTCAACTGCTGCTGCCCTGGACCTCTCACTTGCTTTAACAATGTAGATAAAGAGCATCTTTACCCAAGCCAAGCCAATAATCTAGTAGACATGGGATGTAATCCATAGAGGAATCCTTGCAGTTAGCTAGAAGAGAGGAGATCACTTATTTTACTACCAAACATCAGTGTGATTTGTTGCCAGAAGCTGAATCTTGCCAAAGAGGCTTTGCAGTGCCAAACCTGCCCATAGGAGCCCACAGGGGCCTGGAGAGTCACATAAAAAGAGGAAGGACAGTTCTGTGTGCTAGCCCCAGCATAAGTGGTTAGAAGCTCCTTGTTCCTGTGATCATGACCACCTCAAAATTGCTGCCAGACTTGGTACTAACTTAGAATTGACTTCAGTATCTGTTGCTACCTTCTTTCCTCTCTGCATCAATTTGTCTGTTCTGTACTGGGAAAGAGCAGAGGCATTGACCTTTAGGGTTACCTTATTCTATGTCCCTTATTGTCTCTGGTCACAGAGCCTTCTGCGGTGGGATGAAAGCCGACCTTACTGGAGAGAAAGCAATGTTTCTCAGCAAATCCACTTGCAAGAAAGCCCAAAAGCAATTACGCTAGGTAAACAAGAAAGGATGTTGTAGATCTTGTTCCTTTTTCTAGCTGGATACTAAATGCAAAGCTGATGGGATTATTTGATTTCACCCTTCTAAATCCTACTGTGTGTTATCTTTGCAGAATGACTTTTATGTAATCTTTAGTGTGCATAAATACATGTTAACGAGAAATGATGCAATGAAAGCAAAATGGCAAGCAATGAAAGCAGCACATTATCATGCAAACATCATGATAGTGGGCTTGTGATTTGATTTTGTTTATTTTCCTTGTGAAAGGTAAGCCCATTGGCTTGGATACTGCAGGAATTCGTTATGTTCTTTCTCCAGAGTGCAGATTCCTAATGTGATATGGAAGCTGGACACATATTATTAGTTTAAAGGAATGAAAGAAGCTTTTTGTGGTTTTGATCATGATTTTCACCAGATCTAGTTGTACTTGTTCTCCTGATTTCTATCAGGTATTAATCATACTGGACCAAACTAGAGTGATTCTTGCTTTCAGACCTCCACCTCTGTTTTCTTGTATGTGTTTGTCCTGTGTATCTTGTCAATGTATACCATAAAGCTCCCCACCCTATAATGAAATGTATGCCCCGTTCTAGAGGGCATGATGAAAACTTTCATCAGAGCTTGTCACCTTGTCTTCAAGGGGGTTCTTAGCAATCAGCAGCAGAGAAGGAAATGTGAAGATCTGTGTAGCAACTGTAATGATTCTTTATTTCATTGCAGCTGCCGTCCAGAGGGGCTGTTGTGTCTCATTTCACATACCAGATGGTGCTGTGGTTTCTGGCCTGAAGTTTTGAGCCTCTTTAACACTTCTCATAGCCATTTCTGAAGGAAGCAGATTACATCCTTTGGAGTTAGATGTACAAGAGGAAATTGACTAGGTCACTTCTCATTTCTGCATTTCAGGGAAAGCAAAATACTTCCGGAATTTAAAAAATGGTTAGAAACACTGTTTCTGTAGTGGCTAAGTCAGGTGCATGAACCATTGAAGCAGTAGGCCACTTTCTGTTGTGTCCAGCTTCTGCCTGTGACCTGCACTGTAATACAGTGGGCATGCAACCACTTTTTCAGTATCTGTTGTTCAGATACCAGCCTGGCCTCACCTTCCTTATCTGAGGCCCCAGAGGTGTCCCTAGGGAATGAGACCATCCACTTTCAGGTGAAAGTTGAGGGAACGGTGCCTTATGTTGGGTCTTGCATTTCTGACTGTGAATTTACTTCGATGTTTGTTTGTGGAATATGTTGAGGTGTAAGGGCTTGTAGAACGCCCTCTTTTCCAGATTGGATTGCATGTTCATTACTCATTACCTCGTGGTATGAAGTTTGCAGTACAGAGTAGCAGTAGTGCTAGCACTAATACCTAGTGTAATTAGCATTTGAAGGTAGGAACTCTGGAATCAGGCCATCCAAGTCCAATTTTACATCTTAGAAATGATAAGCAGGAAAATTGTGCCTGCATGAAAAAATGTCACCTTAAGCTTGGGCAATTCTCTAATTAGGGCATGATGGACATTCTGTAGTAGGAATAAATGGGGGTGCATGTCCCTCTTCTAGCTTCACGGGTAGGAAAATACATACTGAGTATCTCACTACAGGAATGGCATCCCTGTGCTTTTGCAGTGTTCATACCGTTAATAACTGTGCTGTGCAACTGCATTGCCATTCAGCCCCATCTGACATTTAGACATCTTGCAGTAGGAAATTCCATAAGGTGCCCACGTGCTGTGTAAAGTGGCATCTTTCATTTGTTTGACACTGGCGTGCTGGTAATTTCATTGCTTGAACTCCTCGTATTGTGAATCAGTAGAGAAAGGAGAGATGGATCATCTTCATATTATGCCCATCATAATCATAAATACTTTAATAAAATTGCTCCTAACTGTACTATGAAGTGAGAATGCAGATTTAATAGTGTCTTACAAAAGAACAAAAAAGGCTGTGTCTTTCAGAAGAAATTCTTTATGATGGTTACAGAACAGGAGAAAGGATTGGAGATGTAATGCTTAACTTAATTGTAGCTGGAATGGAGTTAGTGAGAACACTGTGGGTAAAATAACAATTCAGTCAAAATGTTATTTTGTCAAAGCTGGAGAGTTTTGCAGAGGCATATTTATATCTAGGATCTTCTTGCAGGGGACTCTTGGGTCTGCGGCAGAAAGCAGTGCTTTATGCACTGACCTCAGTTGCAAAGAACTTGTGTTCAGATCATAGAATCCCCCCTTTCTCTTTTGAGGATGAAGGGGGTGGGGGGGGAAGAAGGAAAAAATCCTTTATAATTTTCAGTCCAGGGACTTTGCACATGGGATTTCTGCATTGCAGAGCTTCATACATGTTCTCTTAGAAAAATGTGCAAACGTCTTCCTACTTCATTTGGCAGGAAGACAAGATTTGGCATCTTAGCTTTTACCTTGAAATAACAATTGTTACCTTCTGCTCAGAGTACTTCATCTTCTCTGGGTTTGCTGGGGAATTCTGGGGAGCTCTGGGAGGATAGCTGCAGCATATTCTCAGTACCAAAGGGGGGTGTATATTCAATTGTTTATGAAAGATTTCCATTGGCATTTGTTTTAAGGTATCTCCTAGGGGATCAGGCACAGTTTGGATTCAGTGATGCTAGAAATGCTGCAGAAAGAGGTGTCCTTTTTCTGAGTCATCTGAGTTGTAAAGTAGGTGAGGCAGAAAGTGCATGACAGGAGAGCAATGCTCTTGTTTTATAGAGAACTGGAGATACATAATGATCACCTTCAGCTTGATGGGAGCCTGCAGCAAAGTTAGAATGGCAGATCTAAGATTGCCCAAGGCTCAGAGTCATCCTTCAGCCTCTCCTCAAGCCTGGGATGCTCCTCTGCCTCCCCCTTTCCCAGAGACAACCAGGTGGTGCCTTGCACTCAGCCAAGGCAGGTGCGGGGCGTAGTGGGTGTTCCTTTTGTGTTTAGTGCCTATTTCCTCATGCTAAATGAGGTAAGTGATGCTGACTCTCATAAAGCTCCTAATGAAATATACCTGCTAGATAGTAACTGTGGTGCTCTGTGATCCACAAACCTTCCCAGGCATCAGGCCCTCGTTTCACTGGGCACTGTGCAAAAGGAGGGTCTTACTACTGCCCCAGCTGAGGATGTCATTGCAGAGCACAAGTGGAGGACAAACAGAGCCCTCCACTGTTCTTGCCAGGGAGAGAACAAGCCAATGTATCAGTGATGCACACCTGTGAAATGGAGAAGTCTTAGCTTACTGCTTCTTGCACCAGTTCCTGGGAATCCTTTGTAGGCAATTGCCAGACAGTGGAGCTGAATGCAATATTAATTATTAGTATGTTAGTAAACTATGAATATAATGCAAATAATATTTAATGTAATAGACTGAGTAGTGCAACAAAGTAAAGACTCAATCATGAATTCACAGCCTTTTTGCCCCTGTTTGTGATATACTTACATTCTTCCACCAAGACACATCTGGCTATTAGCCTCTCTTTTGTGGACTACCACTGGCTTGGTAGTCTGCACCAGAAAGACTTCTTATTTCTACACTCAACCCTGCAAGAATTTGTCATCGACTTCACAAAGTCAAGACTGCAATTTTATGCCTTGGTGATGGTGGTTGGTGTCACTTAACAGCTTTCAGAAATCCTTAAGCTGGGTGCAGAAGCACTATGTCAGTGCAGCACTGCTTACAGACCAGGGACTAGTCTTTCCTAGTGACACAAGTAAGGAGGGTCTTTGTCCTTTCACAAGAGCTGGGAGAGTGGCAGCTATTTGTTACTGATTCCAAGATCCTAGTGCTGGTGGAGGAAGGGAGGACTTCATTGCTTCTTCATTAGATTTGTATTCTGCTCATGTTGCTTGGTGTGAAATTCTGCTCTGCTGCAGTCAGTGGGGCCATTAGCACTTATGCTGAGATTTCACCACTGGTACTTGCAGGGTGACCAAGATTTGTATTTGGTTTCCATGCAGAGTGTTGAAGAAACTGAGGGCTGGAGGGAAGGCCTGCAAACCTGCTTCCCTCCTGTCTTACTGCAGGGCTAAAGAGAAACAGCTCCTTCTCAAACTACCAGCTCTTTGGATTCATTGGCTCCTTGCTTAACATGAAATAGTCTTGATTTAAGAGACACTGAAGCAGCTGGAGTCAGGCTGATTTTAGACCTTTCTGAATTGTTTCCTAAATGTAATGTAAGTTGCAGTGAGAAATTTACAGCAGGATGAGAACAGGTATTTCAAAATGTCAGATTGTGTCTGTAAATTGCTGTGTCTGGTAATAAACCCACCTGTCAAGTAACGGGCAATCGCAGCCTACTGGTGAATCTGATTTTGCTGTGTGCTCTTTCTGGAGTGAATCACAGACACAGCAAAACTAGTGATTCTTTCTCATAGTCTCAACAATTCTTTGGAAGTTCAGGAGAAAGCAAACCTCGAGCTGTTAAATGCCTCATCTAGTTAAAGACAACTCAAAGGAGATAAAATTCTAAAGCTGTGCAGTTAGTTAAACACTTAAATCAGGAATTCTTTAATATTTGTTCTTCAAACCTGCTCCTTAGCATGGTTATATGCATAAGAAACAGTAGCCTACAAAATCTTCTTTTAAATATTCAGTTTGCCATACATTGAGTATTATACTTGCTGAATGTTTTGAGCACAGATCCAGTGTGATGTCTGATGGGCTTTAATTCTTTCGGCTCAGCCATCTGATCTGAAGAGGGAAGCAAAATTATAGCCATAAAACTGTACCCTCTGATTCACCTTCCTGTTCTATTTATGATTTTTGCAACCAGGAGGAATAAACTCCGTAGTCAGCGCTCAGATGGGTGGGTGTATAGTTAGCTCATTTCTCTGCACGTGTCCTCAGAACAGAAGAGTAAATCTGGCTATTTTTTGAAAACACTCTGCTGTAATATTGTAACTACAATTCTTTTGGCATGTTTGTGTTTAGATGGGGTAAATGGGGTGAATGAGACAGACCTTCTTGGAGTGCTACCCATGAAGGTCGTGAGAGTTCATCGGATGTCAACTGTATTAAAACACTGGAAAGATACCAGGGGTGCATGGCTCAGGCTTCCAAAGGCTTAGTGTCTCTTCCTCGCAGGGGAAACCACAGCAAAACCCCTGTCCCAAGCTGGGTGCTAAAGCTGTACTTTAGGTACCAGAGGCTAGAGGGGGCCAGCAACCTGTATACAGTGTATATTACCTGGTGGGGAATGTTATAGTGTGTATGAGTAAGTGATGGAGTTGCTGGTATGCAAGGCTCTATATTCTTCCAAATAATTTGTTTTAGCACATCTTGATCCTGGAGATTTTTTGACAAATTGCATGACTTCTGGAGCATAATTTACTTTAGCTTCAAACCACCATTTGCTATGTGCTAGTTTCTAGAGCTCTTCAAGTTGCTATTAGCATTTCCATGGTGAAATCTTCAGAGGACCAGGGAAAAAAGATCTGTTTTCTTTTTAACTTTGCATCCAATTTGGCAAAGAAACTTGATGTTTAACTACAGCTGAAGTATGCCTGTAACAGGCCACTAGCTGGGGTACAGAGTAATACTGAGTGCAGGTCGACAGGTATATTTGCTAGAGATTCAAGCTGGTGTGGATGCACAACAAAATAGATAACTTTCTTAAGTTGTTTTTAGCTTTAAGGTCATAAAGAATGAAATCACTTCTCCTCTTTTAAGTGACTTCACTTTAATCCAGCTGAGAAACAATACCAGGCTTTATCGGTGTAAAGGGACTTCCCTTGCTCTTTGCCTGTGTAGTTCCTACTCTAGAAATCAATAAAAGCCTACAATATTTATGTGACATCTTGAAGTCCTCTATACAAAAGCTCTCTCCAACAACAAATATATGAAAATTCCCTCTACTTTCTGTCTAGCAGAGCCTTCAGCTGGGAAATGTCAGTGAAGGACTGCTCAGCTGAAACATGACCTGCGGTTTTTCTTGAATGAAAGAGACATTGACGTTGCAAAGTATTGATGCCTTCAGAAAGATGCAGTTAAAGAGCATTTTTATTTACTTTACAACACCAACCTTTGTGCCCACAAATGAAGTCATCGTTTACAAATTACTCTAACACAGAAATAACCAGCTCTTGCAGCAATTTTCACCTCTGAGAGCTGGGGAAGATCTCTGTTACTCTTCACTGGAGTAGCACTGGGAAGGAAAATGGGAGGCTTGTTTATTTGGGCTGTACTGGTAAGGACCTAACGTTACTAAAACATTGCCATATGCTCTTGTAAAGGTTCTTGTTTTGGTCATCTTCTATGCCTGTTACCTGACTGCCTCTTTAATTGTGTAAATTAATATTAAATGATGCTGATTCTGGTTTTATTGAGACATTTCCAGAAAAGGAGGGGGCAGAAACCCCTTCGTATCCTCACATTCTGCATTCAGCTTAGCCCATTAGTTCTAATGTCGTAAAGTGATTTTAGACCTAGCTCAGATTCAGCCACTGCAAGTGAAATACCACTATTACAGAAGAGAGGTGCAATATTCCTGTTTGTTCTTGAGCACATACTGTGGCATCCCAATTAAACATGATGTTGTATTTTCAAAAGCTGTTGAACAGACTATTTTTAGATAAAGAATCTGGCACAGCCCACTGATGAGAAGTTTGTTCCTTGCTGCTGCTAGCCACAGCCTCTATTTTCTTTTCAACTTTGTGTAAAAGCCATGTAAGTAAATATTGCTGGGCTCTTGCCTTTTTAATCTGAAGATCTAATCATTCCCATGAGGAACTTCTGTGTCTTCTGGCACAGCTGTACACCTTCATAATCAAGGACTAGCATTTTAAAGTGGCCGGTAGCATTAAGTGTTTTAAATTCCAGGTGCTCCGTTTGACATGTTCAAAACAACTGGTTTTCAGAAAATCCTGAGCCACCCAATATTAAAATACGAGGTTCTGCTAGCTGCTTGCACAAAATGCCCAGCAACACCCTTCTACTTTATAGTGATACTTTAAAGCAAGGTTCTTGAACAAGGAAGATGGTATCTTCTGAAAATGGTGCCATGAGTTTGAGTTTACCTCTGAGGCTGTAATGTGTATCCTCTGGTTCTGCCTCCTTGTTACCAGATGCAGGTGAGGAGAGGGTGATCTATGGACTGGGATGAAGTCCTGTGGCTGTTGGTGGCACCACATGGTGGCTGGGTACCAGGACAGGGAAGGTGAAGGGAGTATGTAGAAACTGAGGGCTGATCTCCAGCAAAGTCACCAGGGGCAAGCTTGGGCAAACACAGTTTCTGTCTTCTCATTTCAATATTCTTGCTCTCTTCTCAAGCATACCAATTGGATATACTTGCATATGTGTTTGTCTACTGCTCTGGTGCTGCTCTTCTACTATCCCCAGAAGCTCAGTAGAGGAAGAAAGTTACAAACTGCCACTCAGCAATAGGTGGTCACAAACAAAACTCAGTTCCAAAAGCAAAGCCCACTGGGATCAGAGTATGTCCATGCCAGTCACTGTCAGTTTTGCCATCAACTCCTGAAGCATCTGGCAGTGACTTCAATGGAGCAAATTTGCTTCTAGCCAGCTGGTGGTCTGCTTCCTGGGCACTTTTCTTTGCAGTGCATAAAAACATCTCTTCTGACAAGATTTCCCCCTGCACTTCCATGAAAGTCAGCAGAGTTGTGCTGATTTATGTCAGCTGAGGATCTGACCTTTGCAGTCAACCTGCTGAATTCCTCAGCAGCACCTGAATTCTGAGGGAACACTCTGCAGTTGCAGAAGATGAGGGACATTGCTTATGGTCTGTCATAAAGAGGCCAAAGCTTTCCAGGGAAAAGTCATTAATTTCAATTGCTCTCATATCTAACACTTCATAATGGAGACAGTCTGTCACTGGTGAGGCTTTTTGCTGGTCTCCTGCTAGTTCAGAGCTAAAGTGTGGCTCTTGGAAAGAGGCTTCTGCTGTTAGGGCTATGACAGTTGGTGGTTTTTCAGTCTGGATGTGTTAAGATGAGCAGCTTTTAATTTGTCATGGAAATTAGTCATTTAAAATAGATATTTTCATAGTTAAGTGGACTCAGTGTGAATCACTGCATGAAAAGCCACACAGAGCCAGCCTCACTTGATGCTCCATTTGAATATGGAGCAACACTTCATCAAAGTCAGTAAATTTAATTTAAACAAAGTAAATCCAGTGCAAATGAGTCTGGAATCAACTCTCATGTTTTCAGACATCTGCGGTGGTTTCGGACCCGACTGGAAGCTATTGAGAAACTGCCACTGGGTGATTTTAATGGCCCACAGGAGAGTGCTTCTATAAAAATGATGGAGTGGCACAACTCGTTAGCTGCAAGCTCTGAAGGTGAAAGAGATAAACTTCACAGCAAAAAAAAAAGAAATGGGTCTGCAAGCCATTTGTAGGATATGTATATGCCATGCAGTTGAGGGTGAGAAAGCACCCACTGAATTGACTGTCTGTATATACAGTGTGGGGCTGCTGTGTCTCCCATGTGCTGCTTCCCTGCCCTGGGGCACAAACTGCCTGTAGGCACAGAAGAGGTAACACATTTAGATCCTAGATGGTTTGACTTTTAAAGGCAGCTAGGTGATGTTTGGACCATAAGGTGGGTTTTCAAGTAGATTAAGTGATTTAGGGGCCATGTCCTCACTACCTCAGGGACCACCACCATTATTAGCAGTGGGGGTTAAATTTCCTATGCTGGGATTTCAGGATTTGAGAGTATTCCTGGTTTGTGGCCAGGATTAGTGGCCTCTAACGTCTGTGTGGGCCTTTGATACTCATTAAATCTGTAACTCTCAGATTTCCAGTTTTCCCATGATATTCACACAAAGGGAGATTCCACAGGTGCTCCATGCCTTGTAGGATTTATGAAGATACCTAGGGGCGTTCTTCTAAAGTGCAAGGGCCCAATTTACTAACGGGAGTGGGAAGAAAGTAAAAAAAGAGCTGGTTATCCAAACAAGAGGATACAAACTTCAAAAATTCAGGTATTCATTTGAAAGTGTCTACTACCACCTTATCTCTGCACACTTTCATAGCTCCTGCTGCTTGGCCAGATGGCAAGTTGATTAGTAGCCCAAGCAGCTCTGATGAGTTTTGCCAAGAGCTTGCTAGTGAAGAGGTGCTGTGGATTTGTGTTTGTTTCCTCCTGCCTTGCTGGATGCAGCAGCATAAAGCTGATGGCAAAGCAAAGCATATTCATATGCCCTCTTTTATGGGAGCAAACCAGCATTGCCAGTTTGTTAGAGGGTTTCTGGTTAGCAGATGCTGGTTAGAATGACTTGGACCTTGGAATACGTTTTGGTTCCTTGTTTGGAAGTGAATAGGTATGGAAAACTGATGGCATTCAGTTCTGTTTATTGTAAATATAACCTTTATTAACTTCTGTAAGTTATGCCTGTTTACTTGAGGAGGAGCATAGTCTGAATCGCCTCATCATATTGGCCTTGACATTCCTGACATAAATCAAACCACCTCTCCTCCCAGCTCATGTCCACCACTTTGAGGATCTGGCACATGTGGCTTTATTACTTGTTTCATGTGTTATATTCAGATTCTACATAAGTAAAAAGCTTTCTGATGGGGTCAGAGAAAGCAGGTCTTTCTGGAAATATTGCTTCATGGAGATGATACATAGCGAAGTTCTTCCTCGCCACGTGTCTTGCTGAACTCGGAAGTGTTCCACTTGGAGTAGACTGGATGGACTGGGCTGACGCTGGTTCAACATTGTGATGTTGTGGTCAGCAGAGGCCTCAAAAACCTACCTGTTTCTGAAAAATTAGGTGTTGCTGTATATTCTTCTGGCCTGGATGCAGTATGTGCTGGTGATAAGGCTGTTAACCCCCAGCGCTGTTGAGTTAATGACAGGGGTCTACAGAGCAAGGTTTGCATGTTAGGTCTCTGTTACCTGTGTTGAACGTGCTTTGGAGACCTTCCTGTGGGGGAACCTGGTCAGTCATCCAGACAAAAGGCAGAAAGATACAAGTTGTCTTCTCCTCATACATGATTGCTTTTGGCATATATGTTCCACCCCTGCATGTTTGGGTGCCTGTTGATTTCGGCAAGTGATAGACAGGAAGCAAGGGTCAGGTTTTGACCTTGTGCCTTGTGCTGTTTTTCCTCTGTTTCAGTGTTAAATTCCAGGCCCAGTGCTAAGGTAAGCAGTTCCAGGGAAATCACTGTTCTTGAGTACCTTCTCCCTCTGTTATAAAATTAAAAGGCTCTTGAAGCCTCTGATCCTGCAAATGAGAGCACTACTGAGAATTTGAGTGCATCATTGGCTTTATTAGAGCTAGTCCTGAAAGTAAATTTACTTAGGTGTGTTAGTGTTTGCAAAGGGAGGTTTTGATCCCATGAACTGTCATACAGGGGGAGAGGCCTTTTCAAGCATTTTGAGAGGAATGAGCCAATAACAAGTGCACCTCTAAGTGATTTATAGAAGCTTGTAATCTTGCTGTAGTGTTAGTACTCCAGAAGAGTGAGCTTCCAGTGCACAGTGTCTGACAGCACTGAACTCAGAGTCCAGTTAAATGCAGCTGGGAGGAGGGAGCTGGCTTAAAATGTCAGCTTGAAAACTGCATATGCTGTATTCAGTCTGGATATTGCTGACATGAATATGGATGATGAATGTCTCTACAGCTGTGAGTCCATTTACCCCAGTGCAAAAGCAGCATGACAGCTATGTCTGGTGTCTGTCATGAGTCACATTGTTTATTTTTTTCATGTTGGGATTGTTTTTTCACTTTTATTTTAGTTTATGTCCAACATTTCAACATATGAATTTCTAAAAAGCCCAAAACCTTGGATGATGAAGATGTGGTCCTAAGGGATTCTGAAGTGTGAGGTACAGCAAAACCTGGGTGGTCAATGACTAAGATACTTCTGATTTTTCTGGGTCACTGTGTTATTTCTTGGGAGTTATGTGTGGGCTGAACTAAAGCAGGTGTTTAGTCCATTTTGATAAGGAAATGTCAGCTTTAGTCTAGGAGTACAATGAAATCAATAAGCTCAACAAAGCTGTGAAAGGGAGAGTTGGCCAAATAAGCAGAGGGTTGAATCCCACAGCTCTGTTTGCAAAATAATGATGTGGATATTGTCTACCTAGACTTTAGGAAAGCCTTTGAAACCATTTACCACACTATTCTCTGGGAAAAACTGGCTGCTTGTGGCTTGGACAGGTGTACTCTTTGCTGGGTGAAAAACTGGCTGGCTGGCTGGCCACAGAGTGGTGGTGAGTGGAATTAAATCCAGTTGGCAGCTGGTCACAGGTAATGTTCCCCAGGGCCCAGTATTGGGGACAGTTCTGTTTGATATCTCTATCAATGATCTGGTCAGTAAATTTGCAGAGGACACCAACTTGGCTGGGAATGTTGATCTGTTGGAGGACAGGAAGGATCTGGACAGGCTGGATAGATGGGTCAAAGCCAGTTGTATGAGGTTCAGCAAGGTTAAGTGCTGGGTGCTGCACTTGGGCCACAACAACCCCATGCAAGCTCCAGGCTTGGGGAAGAGTGGCTGGAAACTGCTCATGGAAAAGTACCTGGGGGCGTTTGTTGACAGCCAATTGAGTATGAACCAGCAGTATGCCAAGAAGGCCAATAGCTTCCTGGCCTGTATCAGAAATAGTGTGGCCAGCAGGACTAGGGAAGTGATTGTCCTCCTGTACCTGACAAGCTTGAGAATGCACCTCAAATGCCATGTTCAGTTTTGGACTCCTCACTAAAAGAAAGACCTTGAGGTGCTGGAGTGTGCCCAGAGAAAGGTAGCAAAGCTTTACCAAAATGAATAATTTTGTAACAAATTAATGGTAACAAATGAGTGGTCTAGAGAACAAGTCTTCTGAGGAGCAGCTGAGGGAGCTGGGGTGGTTTGGCCTGGAGAAAAGGAGACTCAGGGGAGACCTTATTGCTCTCTACAACTACCTGAGAGGATGTTGTAGTGAGGAGGGTGTCGGTCTCTTCTCCAAAGTAACAAGTGATAGGGCAAGAGGAAACGGCCTCAAGGTGCACAAGGGGAGGTTTAGAGTGGCTATTAGAAAAAGATTTCTCCACTGGAAGGGTTCTCAAGCACTAGAAAAGGCTGTCCAAGGAAGTGACTGCGTCTCCATTCCCAGACGTATTTAAAGATGTGTAGATGTGGCACCTGGGGATGTGGTTTAGTGGTGGACTTGGCAGTGCTGGGTTAACAGTTGGACTCGCTAATCTTGAAGGCCTTTTCCAACCTAAACAATTCCATAATAGCTGCTCTCTACAACTGCCAGGATGAGATTGTATCCTGGGTGTTGCCAGGGACTCACAAGAGGGTGTGGGAAAGCTGAGCATGCAGCAGCAAACCAGCTGGCATCAGGCAGTCTTTCAGCTCGGGTAGAGAAGACCTCTGAAATGCAGATGTTACTTCAAAGCTAATGCAAACTTTAAGATGTTAAGGGCATGAGAGAAGGCAAAAAACGTTCCACAGATGTCTTCTGCGATGCTTTGCGTCCCTCTAAAACCAGGAAGTGCACAGGCTTTTAAAGGTTTCTGACTACATTCATTTATAGCTTCCTAGAAAATACATAGGTAATTTTGGAGCAACGGGTGGTGATAACATTAGTCTCTCAAGCTGTTCCTGCCCTGGAGAGCGGACATAAATGCAGATGTATCTCCAAGGGACCCAAAGGGCACAGAAAAAAGGTAAGGGCAGCTCTGAGGATCAGGAAAAGTCTTTTTAAAAGTCTGAGGGAAAGGACTTGTCTTCTGCTGGGTGTTTTGCTGCTTGGCAGTCTCAGGTCTGCTCTGTTTAGGCAACAGGGAGAGGAGGCGAAAAGCTCAGATCAGATTTGTTTTAAGGAAGAAGCAGCTGTTTGTGTCAAGTTTCAGGGTCTGCTCTGAAGAATGAGCAGAAGTTTATTGTGCTTCATGCGACCCAACCATGTGATAATAATGTGGCTTCATGTAAAAGAAACCGCTCTGAGCTGGTTACAGGTGGCCTGACCTACTGTTGGGGACCTCAGCACAGGTAAAATTCAGTCACTGAAGATGATTATTGAGCTGTTGGGGAAGACAACAGCTGAGGGTTGACTTTGATACAATACAATACATGTTGTGAACCAAGGGCCTCTGGAAAGGATGGGTGCTGTGGACAGAAAGAGCGCTCGTGACAGGTATCTCCAGCCCTCCATTTAACAGGAGAGAGAAAAGAAATCAGTTTTTAGGTCAGCTGTTACTCTTGGCTTTTCTTTATCTGTGTTTGGTTTCTGTGCATGGCTGGTGTCCTTGTTTGAGCTGTGGTTTTGCCTGCCTTGCCATGCCAGGTGTATCAGGTACCAGCCCAGCCACCCGCTCAAAGAGGTGGCAGGGAACGGAGGGACCTGCTCAGCAGAGAGGATGCAGCTCTTCAACATGGAGTGGTGCTTGCAGGAGGGGTGTTTCAGGTCCTGGCACCAGGTGCATCCCTTGTATGGATTTGAGCACTGCGGTGATCTCCTTTCTAGTGTAGAAAGCTAAGGGGACTTCAGGAAAACTCCTTGAAGTGCATAGGAGGCATTTGGATGTGGGAGGTATTATGTCAGTTGACCCTCTCTCTCTGTCTACAGTATGACTTTGTCTCATGAATTTTCTTTGAATTTCATGTAACATCTTCAAAGTGTGGATACAACTTCTTTGTTGTGGGATTCCCTCCCCCACATCCCGGCCTTTCTTCTTCTTCCTTTGACAAAACTACTGTGGTTTCTGTGTTGCATCCTGCAGTCATGTTCATGAATTTAACACTCTTGTTACTCTGTGGATAGCAAAAGCATTGCTCTGGTTCACACTTGTGTAACTGGAAACAGAATCAAGCCTTTTATCTATAGCTGGATTATGGGACTCCTGCCAAAATAATTGATTTATTTTTTAATACATTGCTCATCAGGGCCAAATTATGGGATTTTTTTGTTGCCCTTTTTTTTTTTTTTTTTTTTTTTTTTTTTTTTGTTTTTTTTTTTTTTTTTTTTTTTTGACAACCCTAGGGACAGACACTACCAACTGTGCAGAGCTTTTTGAAACAGTAGAGTGAGTGAGTGGCTCTCAGCCACTGAGTGAGGGCACTTAGCAATGTTCCTCATGGTACACAGTGATTCCCCGACTTTCCAGACCTCCTCTGCATGGGACCAGCGCTCAGGTGAGCATGTTTAGACAGTACCAGGCTTTGGTGAACCACTGACCACAACAGCAGCTTTGCTGAATTTACTGACCAGTTAGCAATGCTGCATTGTTTCTTGCCAGCATGTGGTGTCCTTTGTATTGACTGGCTGATGCCTATGTGCACTTGGGATCGACCAGTGTGCAGCTGCTAGATACATATATGCCCAGAGTTTCATACATCAGAATCAGGAGAACAGGTTTCATATGGTGTTGTCTTAGTTTCTGTTTCTTATACTCCCAGTTCTGTGGAACTGTGTATAGTTTTATTTAGTGGACTCTTTAATCTGTCATTCCTCATGTGATACACTCATATGCCTACAGAAGTGCTGTGCTTATGGAACACACTCATAGCAGGGTTATGAAACAGCCCAGTAGATTAGATGTCTCAGTGTTCATGTGAGGCCATGTCTGGTTTCCTTCCAGCTCCTTCATTGCTGTGCATGACTCCAAAGACATTTCCTGTTGTTTTCTCTACGCTCACATCTAGTATTAGGTGGGGTTTCTTTGCCTTTGCCTTTTTTCATTTACTTGCCAGTTTCCCTTTCAGCAGATGGGTGAAACAGTGATACAGAAGACTCTTAATAAAAGGAGGTATTACAGCTCCAAAATTATTCTCTGACATCAATATATTATAACCTCATTCTAATTTAGTTCCACCTTCTTCCTCTTTGCCTTCCCACCCACCTGCCCTCTTTTTATAATCTCCAATATTCTCCTTACACAGGAGAATGTGTGTGATTTCGTCACAAAAGCAGTTTCTTCTTTTTGGGCAGTAGAGAATTAAGATTTCTCTCTGCATCTGCAGTAATAACATAATTAAATAATAATAATTCTGATGGCTTACTGTGAGAATGTGGTGGCCATTGCTCGTGTGATCAGCATGGAGATGTCCCTTGCTGCTGGTAAATATTTCTGATTAACGCAGAGCTCTGGGGTTTTGGGTTTCTTATTTTTCCATTCCACATTAATTCTTTTTTCTTTTTTTTTTTCTTTAATTTTATTTTTAAGAAATACAGAAATACCCACTAGAAGACTTCCAGTACCTTTAACTTCATACTGCACCTTCCTCAAGCCATGAAAACTGAATTCCAGCCAGGTTCTTCTCTCTGTCATCCTTGCTGACTGCTCATGGACCTTGGTGGCATGAGGTCTTAGGCACTGACATGCTGAAATTTGTAATGAATAGCCATTACTTATGGATGGCCTGGATGTTTCTCTCTCAGCAGAAGGCTTGAGTCATTCATGTTTCACATGTTTCTCAGGGGACAAGAGGCTGGAGTGACCTCGGGCAGCATGTACTCTGTGCAGGACAGGTAATTAAAACCAAGAACTAGCAAGCAGAGCTATGTCTGGTTCTCAGTCATGTGGGAAAACAACCCACAATTCCATGTTATATTTCTTCCTGGATAGGGAGAGTGTGCCCAAGCTTGAGCTCAAGCTCAGCACATATTGCTGAATTCCCAGAGATCATCAGAAAAAATGGCCTCCTTGACTCTGCTGAGGCAGAGGTAGAGGTAGTAGGACACAGGAGTCACGGGCCTCTGCTTGCAGAGAGGTATGGGCAAGA
The DNA here is from genome assembly GCF_000696875.1 of Nestor notabilis. Classification (NCBI taxonomy): domain Eukaryota; kingdom Metazoa; phylum Chordata; class Aves; order Psittaciformes; family Psittacidae; genus Nestor; species Nestor notabilis. The sequence goes on from NW_009918768.1 coordinate 74,833, forward strand.
CTGAAGCTTCTCTCAGCTCCCATGGAAACAGTGGGGTCCAGTCCCACTCTGTGCAGAGGCACCATGGTTGTAAGTGTATCCAGCTGGGTCTGATTCCCAAAGATGCTGGATGTAAAGGTTCCTAGCTGCCTCCCTGTTTGCTTTCACAGCTTAGCAGCCTTTCAGGAAAAGTCAGCAGAGGGGTAAATGGCCCATGTGGTGTGTTTTTCCTGCTGTGCAAATGAGAGGGACTGTAGCAAGGGGAGGAAGTGGAGTAGTGGAACAGGCAGCTGGAGCCCAGGGAGCTATCTGGCACCCCCGTCGTTCTGTGCCCAGTCTTCCACCTGAGTGCCAGCACTGGGAAAGTGGCAGCCTGGCCCTGTAATTAAATCTCAGCAACTGTGCTGTGTTCAAGAGCCTGTCCTCCCAGTCCATCAAAACCCCATCACTCAAGAGAGATCCTATTAACTGCCCATGGGGATAAGCAAGAGGCATATGCAGCAAGGCACATTGAGCTTGCTGCTTTCAGCCCACCAAAATTCACTTCCAGAAGGCTGCATTTAGTCAGGCTGATGTGTGGGGCCAGCAAGGACTCGGAGCTGTAATTTGCACCTCCTAGCATGATTCAGTGGTAATGGGATGAAATGCTATGGCAGGGTATTGACCTCTCGCTGCCGCAGTTGCTCTGGCCTTGGGAGTAAACAAATGTTAACATGGGGGCGGTGATTTTCTCATAAACAGGCAGCAGGGATGCTTGGATGCTGTTTTGTGACAATGAATAGATCACACTGAAAACAACAGATGCTGATTTCAATAAAATAATAGCATTTTCAGGCAATGGTTTTCTGCAACTTCAAAGAGCTTTGGAGTCCAGAATTAATAAGCTGGTGTTACTGTGAGTTGCTGCTGCACAGCAATAGACCTGTTTCATTACTGTCTTTCAGCTTAGCCCCTGTTCTTCACTTCAGTTAACAGTAAACTGCTTTGCACAAAGGTAGTTCAAAATAAAATGTACTGGCTTTTTGAATGAGCAGAACTCCGAATGACAAGAGGTTTGATGTGCATTATCTTATTTAGCAATCTGACTGATGGACAGCCCAGTGTGGTCTGAGCATGATGTACTTACCTGCAATTAATAAGAGTGGTCTTTTACAAGTCCGTGCAGTTGGAGAACACTGATTGTTCCAGCCTCAATCTGCAATCTGGGCACTGCTGACAGCTGGGTGCGTTTGTGTACTTGAAATTGTGCTCTGCCCCGAGTCACTATTCCAAGATCTCTGAGTTTCAGACATTCTCTGAAGAGCAATGAAAAGCTGAAATGCAAAATTGAACAGGACAGTGGACTGGAGAAGACAGAATGAGAATATCTTTTTCCTGGTACCAACATGGCAGCAGGTATCTTTTTCTCCATTTCTATTTTTCTGTTAAGTTTGGAAAGGAACAGATGAACCTGCTCTTACAGGGTTAGGCTCTCAACACACTGCAGGCTGAACAACTGGTTGGTAATTAAGTTGGTAGAAGAGCCCAGTGGAAGACAGTTTAAAGCTGCGTATTGCTGCAGGAAAAGCATCAGTAAATATTTCCTTCTCCGTGCACCATTTTACTCATCCCAGTGGTGTGGGAGCCCTCTATCCACAGTGCCAGTTGTTTTCCAGTACCGACACCACATGGTTAGTGAGTCTCCACCTTCCAAGAAATGCATTCTCCTCCCACATCCGTATAATGTGAATATTGCACATATATGAATAGAGGACTCAGTATGATGTTTTGGGTCAGCAAGTAGAGCTTTTTGTTAATCCAGGCTCTGTGTTTTGCAGTCCATTTTCCTGGAGATGAGGTAGATTTTCTGACCCTTCCTGGGAGACTCTTCCAGATCCTCCTTGCTGCAATGGTTGGAAATGTTTTCCCCTTTTTACCTATGCAGGTGCTATGTCCTCTCATCCCTAAATGGTGGAGGTGTGGCTTGTGAAGTGATATGAGATCAAAATGAAGTCATTGCTCTCGCTCCAGTGCTTTGAGAGGTCTCATGCTCTGTGTGTACTGACACCTCTCTTGGTTTTCTTGCTGAAAGAGCTTTCATTACTTGCCCTAATTTCCTTCAGAAGATGTGACCTGGCTGGTTTATTGGGCAGCTCTTGTTGTGCACGGGGAAGTGCTCCTCTGCCACAGCAACAGCTTTACTGGCTTTCAAAAAGTAGCAGGCTCCAATGTTTTCCGAGCCCTGCAGATGGCACTGCCTTCCTGGGCTATTGCAGTCCCGGCGCACGGTCCTGTGCTTGGCTCTCTGTCATCTTCGCAACGGCGCTTACAGCTGGAGTAAACAGTTCATGCACCCGCCCGGGACCGGGACTTTTATCCCAAATCTTCCAGCCCATTTTTACATCATCTTCTGTCCGACACTGGGTGCAACACAGAGACTGTGACTTGTTCAAACCTGCTGACATTGCAAATTGCAGATAGGCCAATAGGGGTCTATTTTACTATGGATGTGCTCTCTGTGATTTCATGGCAGGTGAGACGATGTGTTTCCTGTTGGCAGTGTTTAATGGGGGCAGCAGCTATTGTATGTGAGAGACCTGCCATATTTTCCAAGAGTCAAACTAAAATTCAGCCATGGCGAGGGGTTGTCAGTCTCTCCCTGTACATAAATCCTCAGCTACGGTGCTTCAAGGTCAGTCGGGTATTTTGTGCCTCAGAAGTGGTTTGCGTTGTCAAGCGACTGGGAAGTAATGCTGCCCAGACACATCAAATCTCTGATTTCACTGCTTCTATTTGTTCTGTATGGAAACACTTGAATTCCGCTTTGCTTTGGCGCCAGTATGACTAATCACACATGCACACCAGCAGCTCTGGACAAGCTGCTTGTAGTCCTTTGTAGGAAACTCCATTTTGTGATTGCAGGTGGAGAGCTGCTGCCTGCATGTGAGGAGGGGTTTTTGTGTCTAGCTGCCCAGTGTGGAATGGGTATTTGAAATGCACCATCTCGTTGGGCTTTGTTAGCACTCTTCACTTGGAGTATTTGAAAGGGAAGTTCTTGGTCTCTGCTGCCAACAAGCTTGACTGAGCTGGCTTTTGCATTAAGAAGTTTAACCTGCAGCATACATGGCAGAATTTCTGGGTTTGATGCTTCAATAGTTTTCTTGGTTTCTAACTATATTTTTAGAGTAGTTCTGTACATTCATACATGCAGCGTTAAGTTTGAGAGAGGGGTTTTTTTGTGCATCTCAGTTCCCAGAGGCAAGTGATCAATGTTCAAACCTCAGGCTGGGAATAAAAGGAAACTAAATCTCTGGGCTGTGAAGAAAAGCCTGAAAGCCAGTGAATGGTTCAAAATCCATAAGGCAGTCAGGTGTAAACTCAGAAATAATAGTTTGTGCTGAGTGTAGTTCTCCTGATCGTACAGCAAAACACAATGTACATTTCTGGGGCACGTACACGTGCAACAGTGTGAGGTCTGGTTGAGGGAACATACATAGTCTGGGTTCCTGGCTTTGGTGCCCCAGAGTACACAAGCTTTAGCAAATTAAGCTGTGCATCAAATCTTCATGATGGGGTTAATTAGCAAAACCATCATCATGTTACAGTACCATTAGTATCAGTTTATTTAAAACACCTCTTCCTGGATGTGGGTCTATAATGTAGCCAGTTAATTTATTATTAGAGTTGGTCAGGAATTGGAAGGTAGGTTACTCTTAAATAACAGTACTTTACTTCAGAGACTTCATATGTCTTTGCCAGATTTAGGTGGGCAGTAAGGCTGTGTGTCCCTGCCATGGTGGCTGTTTGCAGGGTATCAAATCCATGTTCTTTGATATGGTGATGACTGAATTTCATGCTGGGAAAAGAACCATTTCCAGGATAATTAGTATCGTTTTTTTAATCCTTAAACTAGTTTCCCCTCCTAACCACTTAATTTTGAAAGTAGCTGAACCGTTAAAACTGAAATCCCCTTTCTTCCTCCAGACAAAAAGGCTGCCTTGGTTGACACCTCTCACAGAGACTTCAGTGTGAATGGTGTAGTTTGGCAGAGCTAATAACCTAACCAGGGTAATGGTGAAAGACATTCAGAAATGTGAGCATGTGGAAATACATATTTAGGGGTCCCAGTGTCTTTGGTTCTGCTGATATTAATCTCACTGGTTTATTTGCCCATGACCCTTGGCCAGGTCTTGTCTTTTATATGCTCAGTGTGTAGAGTGCATGTAAATTTGTAGAAATTTAATGTGGGAGCACATTTCACCACCAAATCCTCAGCTTTCCACTGCCTCCTCATTGTTCTTTCTTTCTTGGAGCATGCAAAAATAGCAATGTGGTACTGCAACACCCTGTAGCCCTCCTGCCATGCTTGCTTCCATAGCTACTGCACAGAGGCAGGATCCAGGTTTCACGAAAGAAAACTGAATTGGCAAAAGAGTCGGAGTGCACAGAGGAGTTTCTCAGGAAGTTCAGCAAGAAAAGTTTCTGGCAAGCAGATGGGCACTAGCAGACTTAATTGTAGCTTCAGGGAGACTTCCACCAAGGCTGGATGTGGTGCAGGGCAACCTGATCTAGGTGGAACCTGTGGGGGTTGCTTCCAACTCAAACCATTCTATAGGTCTATGATTCTATTCTATACCTTGCGGGTATTGGTGTAGCTTCAAGGCTTGGGGTGATCCACAGGGACTCCACAGCAAGTGCAGACAGGCATAGCTGCAGACAGGGCAACAGGACTCTGCCCTTTGCCTGCCAAACCAGTCCATGGTGGGCTTTGAGCTACTCATTTAACGATAGGGTTTGCCCTTCAGTGGTTCATGTCATATCTGCAGAAATGTGCCTGCTTTGGAGAATTTTCATTTTGATGCTTTGGGATATTCCTGGTTAGGCAGGAATTTTGGATGTCAGCAAATGGTAAGAAGATGCTGACGGTGCTGGTATAGCCACAGGTTTTCTCTCTTGGCTCTCAGCTAAACCCAATCAAAAATATCCTTTGAAGGGTAAGTAGGGCTATGCTCTATTTTTATTTCTGCTTAAAATCTTGACTTACAAATGGGTTCCTATCATATACTGCTCTAAAAATTGGATAGATATATATGTATTTGAGCTGCCTTTTGAAGTTATTGGCTTACCAGCCCTGTCACTAAACCAGAATTGAATCCAGCACCTCCTGATTGTTATCAACTGTTCCTGGTTGGCTCCAGTGCATGACTGGTATCGATCTTGTGGGAATAAAACTAACAATGCTTTGGGTTTTGGATCTGAAGAGATATTTATCTTTTCATCTGTAACTGTCATTTTCTATAAAAGAACATATCCAGGTCTGTAAATTCACATTACAGTTACACATTTCATTTTCTACCAATGATTATCGTTGGAAACATTGGACAAGATGATGGGTTTTTGTTGTACAACTTTTCATTCTGCTCTGGTCTGTTCCTGAGGGCTAATGGATATCAATATGTGGGATTCTAGGAGATGGAGAGGGGTGGAATAATTTTACAGCCTCAGTCTTCATCATGTGTCAGAACTATATGATGATTTAGGTTTTTATTGCATATATATTTTATTTGTATATTGTATTTGGGTCAGATGCTATTTCATGAGTTTATCGACTATCAGGTTTATGGACCTATCAAAAAGGGAGGAGAGACATGAATGTAATAAATAAGCATTAATATTAGTTAAGCCTATGCCATGATGTTTATTCAGATGGGGGTTTTGCATTGAATCTGATCTGAAAAAGGGGAAAGTGGTCAGAACCCTCAGTTCCTCAAAAATGGAGCGAATGGAGCAGCTAGAAGGGAGGGAAATAAATCCCTCCAGATTTGTTTCTGTTATCCTTGGCAATTCCAAACAACAGGGTGCTTCAAGACTATCTTACAGCTTTGGTGGGATGAGACAAAAGGAGGCATCCAAGCTGCTTCTGTTTCCAGCCTGGGAGAATTTGCTGGCCTGGATGAGTTGCTGCTCCCCTTGGTAGATTTACCTCCCTTGATTGCAAGGGCATGTCTGGGTGATCATGTCATCCATGGGTTTGTCTGCTAGACTAAGGCAGGTACAGGCTCAGATGCGCACAAGGCCTGCATCAAATCACATACAGGTGCTCACCCTGACATACTTCCATGCATGAGTTGGTGATAGGATCAGTTTCAGATTAGTGGGACTTGGGACATGCCAAAGCCAGGATGGATCCTGGGCTTGTGTAGTGTGGTGGTTGGAAAGAGTTTGGCCATTCCTCTAAAGCACTTGAACTGGGGCTTCTAAAGTCCTCCTTAGAGCCAGAAAATCAGTGGGAAGGTAGTGAGCTGGCAACACAGAGTGCTTTGATCTTACGGTGTTAGGAATGCTGCAAAGTGGAAACCAAGAAGTTGTTCTGTGTTAGTTTGGATTTGGAAATTACCAGAGAGGAGCAGAATTTAACACAGGGAAAGAAGTCTGTTGCTTGTTGTCCTTCACTCCTGAAGGTTTTGTAGCATTGGGTTGAGTTTCATTTAAAATGCTCTGAGGAACCCACTTACGGAGCAAACTGTGAAACAGACATTGATTTAATGGGGATGGTTTGTTTCACTTTTCAGATGTGCACTGCTTGATATGGATTAATGGTTATTGATATTAGTAAATCATACGCTGTTTCTAAATTCATGTTTATGTGATAATAACTTTTTACTCATCTTATGCCACTTCCAGTGAATAGGAATTTAAACACTGCCTCCCAAGATGCTGGAGCAATTTTGCTCACTGACCTGTATAGAGAGAGGAATGGTAGCCAATTTTCTGGGAAAATACTGGACCACAGAATTCCCTGAAGTGTCAGTGTCCTGGAAAGATGCATTTTTGACAGCACAGTATGAAAATAATATCATAAAGTGACCTTGATACCGCACAAAATGGAAGCACCTTCAAAATGTTGGGCTCTTTTGTGGTTCAGATGAACAACTGTAACATTGTCACATGTCAGGAATTGACTGGGCACATCCTCCAAATTCTCACTATTGAAGGGACAGGAACAGTGGCAAATAAAGGCAATGCTCACAGTTTCGTGGTGCACATTTCTATGCTGCATAATGCCATAAGACAGTCTTATAGGTAGGCAAATCGGGAGGGAAGAGGAAACTGCCTGGAGGAGGCTGAGATAAGGGTTACAAAACACCTCTCTGAATTCTGCATTGCTAATGTCTTGAGTTTGTTTGTATGCACAGGGAGGTGGTAAAACAAGACAGAATAACCTGAGTAATTGCTGTGAATAGAAAAACACGCAGTGAGGAGATATAATGAGAGATAGATGGTACATTAGTGTGAGTTGCAGTGTTATCAAAAGGTTCTGCTCAGCTGCTGGTGCAAACAGAGATGCTGAGCTGAGACCTAATGCAGGAGAAGAAATGAAAAAAATAGTCCAAGTTCCTGGTTTTCCTGAGCTTGCATGTGGGCTTTGGGAATTCAGACAGCTTTCCCTGTGTGAGAGGTTTGACTGATGAGAAAGAAGGAGGCAAGGGCTCTGTCTTACCAGCTGCTAAGGGAATTTCAGAGTGGTGATGCACTCTCTGCTGCAAGTACAGTGGAGGTCATTAGTTGCTGAGTGCTGGGAGCTTAAAAGGTGTAACTTGCTGATAGTTTCATTGCCTGTTGGTGGAAGAATGGGTTCTTGGGATATGAGATAATTACATTTGTAGGTTTTCCTTCAGCATCGTGGATGTTAAAAATGACTTTTTAAAGAAAATGTCACTTCCTAATCCTGTAGGAGCTGAGGTTTCAAAACTTCTACGAGAGCTGACATTAAATGCATGGCAATCATGACCACTGACTGTTAGCTGTGATCACTTTGTGTGTGTGTTCAGCTCCTATAAAGAGCAACCTCACCTGTAAGAGAACAGCATGTAATTCCTGATACAGACTGATAAACCAAGGTCTGTCCCTGCACTGAAACATGTATATCTCAGGCAGTGTCAGAAGTGACTAGCAATGACGCAGAAGTGGTCAGAAATAAAACCAGGCATTGACTGGTGTTTGGCATCGTGGCAGTTCTTCAGGTTTCTCTTCTTCCGCTAAGGAAAACTGCACTGTCCAAACTGTGGGTGTTGGAACACTACTGGCAGAGTTGTGACTAGAATATTCTAGGAAGTGTGAGCTTCCCAGAGAGCTGTTGGCAGCTTTCCTGGATATTCTGGTCTCCCAGGACTGTTTCCATTTACAGGGTTGTGACTACACATGCCTGTGTTCCCACATTCCCTGGACATTGACTCTCCCATGTTTTTATTACTGATTTTCAGCAGGATGAAGTTTCCCCACTTTGCAGCACTTTCAGTGGGTAGCTTGTGCCTGAGTGTTTAAGACAGGTAGAGAGAGACGTAGTTTGGGGCAAATGTTAAGTGAGGTTTCGGCCACCCTGAAGTTTGGTTTCCTTTGAACTAGACACACAGACTTCCACAGTAAATATGCTGCTGTGAAGTTTAGGAGTCAGCATTTTGACTCAGCCTTAGCAAGTCTGGGTGGTTTCCAGCATGGCCTAAACTGTCCTTTTGCTGTCACTACCAGAGGAATTTATTCTCCTAGGGCAAGGTGTCCTCAGCCTGTCTCTGGGGTTGTTTCTTCAGTAATCAGTGGGCATTCAGTGCAGTTGGTGCACAAGCTTCTAGGGAAGTGTCCTATTGACCATTGCAAGGAGTCTTCCTCGTGCTGTCTCCCCATGATTTTTCTATTGCACTGAGCAGGGTGGTGGCTGTAGTGGGTGAAGACCCTCTCCAGCACCCTCTTGCAGAGAGTAATCCACATAAAGGTTAAAACACTTGGATGAAAGGCAGACTCCCAGGCAGAAGGTTTCCCTGATCTGCTTTAATAAAGTTAGCATTTCCCTTCCTTTTCACACAAGCACATGGAACAAAACATTTCATTTCAGAGCAGATGGAATGTCAAATGAAATGATTTGGTGGGGGGATTCTGTTTGATCCAGGACTGTTTGTTTAACTTATTATTTTCACTCTATGGTTTTTTTGGGTCAGCAGCTGAACCAGAAAACCAATTATTCCTCCAGCCCCTGCATAGAGGGGAGATACAGATGCAACTGGAACCATATCATTTTAATCTGAGCTCGTGATTTAGAGGTGGCACTGAAAACTTTTGAGGTACACAACTGTCCAAATACTGCTTTGAAGAGAGTGATAGAAACACTCATGTTTGGATTGTTGTCACTTGTTCATAGATTAATTGCATATAAAAAGATCAGGCAGAAATTGTACTTCTTAAAATGGGAATTACAGCATTTGATCCTGATAATTTAAATTAGTTTCACAGACTTCATTATCTGACTTGATTGTGATCATATGCATGGCTTATCCCACCCGAGAAAGGGTTGTCAGGCATGGAGATAAGGTGTTTCTACAAAACAGTTTTATTTAGGTCTCTGCAACAAATAGAACACAGAGACCAAACTGGGATCAGTACCTTGCCTGCTGTGTTTGGGGCCAGAAGTGGGACCCTGGCCAGGTAAAGGATGAGGATGTTGAGACGGCTGCTTTTATGTGGGGTTATCGTGGGAAAGCATGTGCTAAAGATGTATGTTGTGGCTAAGGCTGGGAGCAGCATAGGGTTGTGGATTAGAGATAGAGCTGGAAATGTCTGGAGTTCCCCAGGTACTATTAGGATGGGACTAGTAGGAGATAATTTCCCAGACAGAATCAGGGTTGTCCTTGTATGGTTCTTTGCAGTTTCATAATTGCTTTCTAATTATTACAAATAAGCCATAATATATCTGTATGAAAAGCCTGGTAACCTGAAGACTTGAGTGATGCAGCCTTGCAGCGACACTGGAGCAGGGGGAGTCAAGACTTACTGATCCAGACATTCCAGAGGCACAGGTCCCCTTTTAAGCAATGACAAAGGTTGATTTCAGAGTGTCTGTGGCTTCATTGCAGGTGTCTCTTTGTCCCTCTTACAGCCACCTTGTGACTGGTTTAGAAGCTCTTCTCTTTAGGCTGTTAGTGTAACCTGTAGAGAGGATCCTTTAGAAGAGCCTTTGGGGCTGTGATTCGTGTTCAGAAAGAAGCTGATTTCTGTCAACTTATAATGGAAGTAGCCTTAGGGAAAGCATCATCAGGCTGAGTGAACACCCAGAACAACCTTCTCCTGCTCTTTGGTGTATTATTTTTCCATGAACCTTCATGGACAGTTTTACCACTGAAGGATAGAGCAGTCGCACCAGGTTTCAGGTCAATAGGTTTGGGTTTTATAGTTTTGTTGAATGTTTTGCTGCCAGGAAGCTCTTTAGCTCTTACTCAAACTGGAATGCAACCTAAATCACAATGATCCTCTCTTCACATAGGTATTGGTGACCTCTGCTGGTCTCAACAACTGATTTGGACTTTCTGGAGCTGCCTTTAAGTGTTGGCCCCAAAGCTGCACAGTGGCTGAGATCTATCCTTAGCCTAGTCCCTTCTTGTGCTTATGAAACACCTTAGCCAGGCAGTCAGGTGGTGGCCAATTTCAGAAAGTGTCACTGCTGAAACTCCTTCCAACACGTATACTGGTGCCTCACGTGTGCCTGTGGCTGCTGGCAGTGGTGTAGGCACTGGGTGTCGCTCATGCGGTTGTTGTGAGTTCAGCAAAGCTTCCACCTCTTCTTTATAAGGGAATTGAAAACTAGAGCAAATAATTTGGCATAAAGAAGCTCAGTTGTTGGGTTTGGTTCAGTATTTTCCAGCCCAAGTTGAGTTAAACGTGAGGACAGCACGTCACCCTGCTGGTGTCACAGGCAGGTAGGGTTTAGTCAATGGCTTGTAGGAGCAGCAGTGTTGACTTACATTTTTCATTGGAGTCTACAAATTCTGCTTGAATTAAACATTCTAAGGCAACTGTTGAAATCTGCAAAGGCAACTCCTGCTTGTAAGACACACTTCATGTAGCATAATATTCCCAAGTACAGCAAAAGTTACGTTGCTATGTCTTCCTTCACTTACAAAAGGGTCTTTTTCTTTTTAAAACCCTTCCATTACTGTCTAACTACACTGGAACAAAAAAAACCCACAACCCTGTCCTGGGTTCAGCTACAGCAGTCATTTTGTCTCCTTCTTAGTAGCTGGTGCCGGGCTGTGTTTTTGACTTTCAGTCTGGGAACAACGCTGATAACACCGATGTTTTTAGTTGTTGCTCAGTAATGTTTACTCTGACCAAGGACTTTCTCAGTCTCATGCTTTGCCAGAGAGGAGGGGAAGCCAGGAGGAAGCAGAGGCAGGACACCTGACCCAAACTGGCCAAAGGGGGATTCCATACCACAGCACGTCATGCCCAGTATATAAACTGGGGGGAGTTACCCGGAAGGCCAGATCGCTGCTCGGGTCGGGCGGGGTATCGGTCGGCGGGTGGGGAGCGGTTGTGTCCTTTTCCCTTGTTATTCCTCTTATCATTATTACTGGTAGCAGTAGTGGTTTGTATTATACCTTAGTTACTGGAGAGCTGTTATCTCAACTCGTGGGAGTTACATTCCTTCGATTCTCCTCCCCATCCCTCCGGGAGCGGGGGGAGGAAGGAAAAGGGGGGGAGTGAGCGAGCGGCTGCGTGGTTCCAAGTTGCCGGCTGGGCTTGAACCACGACAAACCCTCTCTCTTTAAAATTTGCAGTGTATTTTAGAAGAATACTATGTCATTTATAATGCTGTGAAAGCCCTATTATTGGCTCATGGGTTGTTTCCATTAAAATATGAAATTATAGACCCTGTCTAAAAAATCACTAGGAGAGATGCATTGATTTTGAGTATTTAGATGGGTCAGTGTAGCTCTAATTGCACTGGTGTGTCACTGTAATCCTGATGCCATCACATGGATCTTGGTGACAGCAAATCCAGCTCCCACTTGATTGAAAAGTAGAATTTCAGCATTTCCAAAACTCTGAGCCCTTGGGAATTTTACCAGGCTCAGTGAGTTCAAAAGTTGGCATCTGTTGTTCCTCATTATTCCATAATAATTAGTGATGCAAATCCCACTTGGGGAGGATCTTCCTTGTGCTTTTAGAAACTAACAGCAGAAGACAGAGCCCTCAGAGCTCTGAGGTTCAGTGCTCAGTGAGATGATTATACAGTTAAGTTAGTAAAGGATTAGAAAGGGCAAGTCAGCTGCCTCTGCTGCTCCTGATAACACACGAGATGGTGTTTTCTACTTGGGGTGATTTTCCAAGACAAAATGCAAAGTATTATGTGATGCATCAATGATCTACAGCTGAGCAAGTCTATATAGACTAAATAAATGATCATTTTTGTCTTGAAATATGCAGCTCCCCCCCAAATTTGTGATGTTTCACAATTAAAACTAATTGTAAAACTAACTAATTAGAATGATTTGGTTGACAAAATTCCTCTAATAACATTGTTGTTGATGATCTTATCTCACATGATGCCTGTCAAACCTGGCCATGAGAGAATTTGGGCCCTCTGAATTCTATCTTTTCTGTAAATGTTTATCTGAACTTGAACACTGTTCTTGTAAGAAAATTATACCTTGTTGTACAGTTACAGTAATTACAGTGTGTCTCAAGAGAGATTGTGGCTCATGCAGAAATGGAGGAATACTGTCTAGCAACAGTTATCTTTAGAGTCAGATTAGCATGGGTAACACTGGAAGACCATGCATTTTGGATCATGAGGTGAAAAAACTGTGCTGCTGTTGTTCCTGTTCCCAGGAAGAGGTGGCTCTGATTTTTGTGCTACAGCTTCCACATGGCTATCTGCGTTGTCCTGTCCCCCGTGTCATGGCCAAATGTTTCTCTTCAGAAATGTCTGTTGGGTTTTCCAATAGAGTCACTGCTACTGCTGTTGGTCATGTCAGGCCACCCCTCAAGACGTTTTTCTGTCTCTCTTCAAAATTGCCTCTCAGTAATGTGCAGAGCCTGATTAGACCCACAAGTGATCAGCTGTCTAGATTGCATCAGGGAATTTCATATTCATGAAATAACTTAAATGTGTTTCTTAGTCTCTCAGATGATTTACTTTCAGTGTACAATTTCTCTTTGCAGTGTTTTGACCCTTAATGTCTCATGAAAAAACAGGAGGTCCCGGAATGACAGTTGTGGCTGGGGGAGCTCTCTGCAGGTCTCTAGTCCAGCCTCCTGCTTGGAGCAGGACAGTTGCCAACATTAGACCAAGCCAGCCCTGACTCTCTTGAGCCAACTCTTGGAAATTCTGCAAGGATGCGCATTCCACCACCTCTCCAGGTACCTATTTTAGGGCTGCACTGTTGTCTTGGTAAAAAAACTTTTTCTAGTGGCCAATCTTTATTTCCTAAGCTACATCTTGTGGCCACCATGCTATCTTTCACTATCTGCCACTACTGGGAAGTGTTTGGCTCTTCATAACTCCTATCAAGTAGCTCTAGGCTCTTCTTTGTCAGGCTAAACAAGCTTAGTTCCCTTCAGCTCTTTTTTCTACCCTGAACCCGTATCCTTGGTTGCCCTCTCCTGGATTCTCTGGTTTCTAAGGATCCAACACTGGGCACATCATCGCAGTTGCAAGCTTGCCAGCAGAGGCACCATGTAAAGGATAGTATCCTGCCAGGATCTTCTCCAGCATCCCATTAGGCAGTTTGCCTTGCTTATGATGGGAGCCCACCACTGCAACTTTGTGTCTGCTACAACCCCAGGTACCTTTTCACTCAGCCAGCAGTGATGCTGCATGGGGTGATTTCACCCCCCTGCCCAAGGTTGTACTTCTCCTTGCTGAATTTTGTGTGGTTTCCTTCAGCCCACTCCCAAGTTTCTCAAAGTCCCCTTAGTTGAAACAACATGGGATACAGACAGGTCTCATCAGTTCTACACTGATTTCTAATGTGATGAGAATGAGCCTAGTATCTTCATGCAACATCATGTGATACCATATATATATATCTACTAGTTGAGGAAGGGGAGACACAGCGTGCAGAAACACTATTTATTTTATGTAGCATGCAAGGATCAGTAAAATAGCAGGGCAAACATTTTCAATGCTTGTTTTAAGCTTGTGGTTCATCATCCACAGTCCAAAAGATGTCACCTTTGTGCTGCAAATGTTCTGGCTACTGCCCTTGGCTTGTTTGAAGCACATCTTAGCACTGCCTTGTGTTTTATGAGCCATGGCATGTGAGGTGTCTACAGTCAAAAAAACTATACAAGAAGCTAATGCTTGGTACTAGATGCACGCCTGAAAGAGAAACCATGGCTGTTAATTTAAAACAAACAAACAAGAAAGCCCCAATTTGACTTGCTGAAGTTAGAGGAAAAGTAAGTCTGCCATTGGCTTTGGAGGGTTTTGGACCATCCTTATGCAAGATCACCACATGAGGGGCTGTTTTTTCCTGTCTTTGTGACTTAGATTTTGGAAAACCTGAAATTCTGCATGCAGAGAGCAAGCAGGACACTGCTTTTTCACTTAAACCCTGAGCAAGACATCACAGGGTCATGCAGTCAGAGTCCTTTGCCTGAATGTTACACAATGAACTTTCCTACCTGCCCAGGTCGGCCCGGGCTCAGTATCTTGGTTTCTGACATTGCAGGCAAGTGCTTTAGCTGCTGCTGCTGCTTCTGCTCTGCACCTCTCTGGTTTTGATCAGCTATTTCATTCAGGACCTGAGGAATCCAGACTACCATAAACCACTCTTCAAACTTGTAGTGGTAAATAACAGATGCAATTTCAATGAGTCAACGTTTTTTTTTTCCTGACAAAAGCAGAATGTGATCAGGAAGTCCCTGACCTGATCTAAACCTTCCCAACGCTTTGGTCAGTGTATAAATTTTCTTCACTACAAGAGTTGTAAATTATCATTTTACTATGGACATTGAAAAATTCTGCTCTCCTGATGCAGAAACAGCACTGCCATCTCTTCCAATTAATTTTCATCATCCTTCTCATAGGAATTGTTGGTTTAAATTTCCTGTGACTATTGGCTTGGTTTCTGTTGGAGGTGTGTGTTGTTTGGTTTGCTTGGGGGGGGTTGGGGGTTTTAGGTTTATTTTATTTGAAGACGTTTTTCTACCCTTACAACTAAAGAGAAAGAAAACTCCAAAGCCCAGTTGAACTGTAGCAAAATCCAAAGTACAAACAAAAAGAACAAATAGCAACTCTCCCCCTGGATTTTTCAGCCAGCTTTAAGACATTTAAATGTAGATACTGATATTATTACATGATGTGGGCTGCATCCTCATACCTCCTGTTGGTGTAGGAGTTGGATGACAGTATACTTCATACATCACCTGCATTATCTACATCTTACCAGACCAATGCTTTCTTTCCACATCAAGACTGATGTTTTCCCTCTCTTCACTATTCTTGCTTGCTGCTGGCTGGTTTGATTGCATAATGAATTATTAAAAGGGGCTTTTTCTGTCAAGGTACGTGGTCCAGCCTTGGCTCTGCCCTGCTGCTGTTGCAGTGAAGTGCTTTTCCACAATTAACCATTAAGCAGGGATGTAAATGAAGCTGCTGGACTATCAAATTTGTCACATGTATAATTGCTAGGCAAAGTGGCTACAATTTGAGCTATTTTCATTGGCCTATTACTGCAGCTTTCTATTGCTAAAATAATAAATCATTGTCTGTGTAGAAAGAGGTATGTACCATATGAGAGAGAGGTAGAACTGTTGCATATGCAATCAAGTAGGATATTGGGAGATTTTTTGAAGCAGTGGTTTTGTATGAGAGAGCTTTGGCAAAGCCCCAGGTTCATTGGAAGTTAGGAAATAATTGCTTAAATGGGATGCAGTGCTGTGCTGGATGCTTTGTCAGTGTGTGTGTGGACAGTGTGCTTGAAGAAGATGCTAAGAGCTGAGTGTGGGGTGTGGGCAGGCTGGGGAAGCACCAGGCTCGTGCACTACCAATGCCCGTTCCCTAGTGGTGCCTGAGACTGCTCCACATGCAGTCATCCTCTGTCTTGTGTGTTCAGCTGTGAGCCTGTTTCAGGGACCATATCTCACCATGTGCACATGCCAGAGTTCACCCAATGATTTGCATCAGGACACGTGGCAGCGCTGTGATATAAACCACAGCAAATAACTTTAACAGGTATTGGCAAGCTTTCATTTTTCCCCCAAAGTAATTCTTCCTTAATGTTTGTTTCTGCTTAAAAGAAAACATGGGTGTATTTGATCATTTCTTTTCTTGTATGACATCCAAGAGACTTATTCATATGCCAGGTAACTAGAACATATCGTTTACTTAGAAGTGAAATGAAAACAGTTTGGTACATGCTTTTGATGCATTTTTCAAATTGCTCTTTGTAACTTTAGCCTGTCTATGATTGTGCAAGTGTTTGGAGCTCTCAATAGTACATGCTTTGGTATATCAACTGGATGTTTTGATTAGTTAAAGCTTCCATTTGGGGGAAACCCAAGATTAGAAATTCAAGTTTTATTAACTGTGCTTACAGCAGAAAGTCATCAGAGTTTCAAATAGGTCTCAGGAGCCCAAGAAGCTATAAATCACTCAAGCTCATTAGAAAGTCACTTAAGCTCTTGTTTACTCTCCTAAAATATCTTATGCACTGTTTTATCCTATATATAAGTTCCTACAACTCCTCATTGTTACAAAAAACAAATCCAGGTCTTTGTTCCGTTCTCATGGAGGAAGCTTTTGAGATTTCACATGAAGGATATATATTGTACATTAAAAAATACTGACCAAGCAAAAAACCACCAAGACTTTGGGCATTTTTTGGATAGAGTTTCTGAGGATATTCAATCCCTGAAAGAGATGATAGGCAAGTGATGGAAGCCCCATCCTTAATAAATCACACCACTGTAAGGAGTATCTGGTGGGTCACTCAAATATGGTGTCTCCTTCTAAAATATCCTGTCCTGGACTGAAATCCTTACTTTCAGTTGGAGAATATGACATCCTGTGGGCTCTGGATAGGTCCCGCAGAGTTGCAGATCCAATTCAATATAAGTGAGGTGTTTGGTCTTTCTGCAATTTCCCAATATTGCATTTTCCCCAGCAATATTAGCAGGTAAAGATAAAGCAATTGTAGCTATTCCTCAGTGGCATCCTCTGTACTGATTTCAGGCTCTTCTTGAAATGCTAATATATCATCCTCACTGCTGTGCTCTTGCAGCCTGTGCCCCGAAGGGGATTTGGATGCCTTCTTAGTAGCAGATTATTTCCTGATCACATTTCTCATATTAGGGAATCCATGTATGCAGCAAGAGACCAAAGTGCAATGATCATTTTACAATTTAGCTTTACCTAGTCATCTATTAGCAAGCCATATGATATTTCAAGTCATTTTAGCTTTGATGAGGAAGAGAACTCACCAAGACATTAATCACACAGTAGTTTGGGTACAAAGCAAAGCAGTGCCTCAAAGCATCTAAATAAAATACTCTTTGCCTAAAAATCCAGATATTCTTGGTATCAAGGACACTGGAGGATGTTTACAGATGCCTTCATGTGTCTACTTTGCTGGACCATTTAATGCTAATCTAGTGTTAGATTACCTTTCTGAAAGTGCTAATAAAATCTGTTACATTACTGTGTTTAGCTGAGGCCCCAGGGCTTCAGAGACGAGATTTCTATCCACTGACAAATCACGGCTGGGTGGAAAGTCAAAGCAGATGCTTTTCTGCATCAAGTGTGAAACACACTCACGTCCTAATCCTGCCAAATGATACGGTAATACAGAGAGATACAGAAGGTTTGTCTATTCCCCAGAAGAGATCTCGCCTGGGGATGAAGCAGGGGAAATATATATCCTTGAGCTATATGCAATTTCAGGAAGGCCAAAGTTGATGTAAAATGCTGTTTGGCATCCAGAGAATGCAGATTTTAAGGTCTGTACACAGTACACAGAGTGGTAAAGGCTAAGACTGTCTTTGTCTTCCCAGTCCTGCTAGTCTCACCAGTGCAGACAGTCCAGGGAATTCAAGAACACTGAATGCACCTCAGCGGAGAGGGGCTTGAGAAGAGATTTTCAGCTAGCATAAATCCGTATCATTCTCTCATATCCCGGTGTAATTATGGCTGTTAAACTTCTGGGGCAAGGGCTGCAAGAGTTGGTGAGTAAAACAGACCCTGGAGAGCATCTCTCCATATGGCAGCATGAGTGGAAGACTGAGATTTTTCCAAGACTAATGTGACCCATCAGAGCTTTGTGCTCATGTTATTAATGGAGTTAATCTATTGCATGTATTGCCCAAATGTCTTCTTTTCTAACAAATCACAAAGTGTATTTTACAACTGTTGGTATTC
The DNA here is from genome assembly GCF_000696875.1 of Nestor notabilis. Lineage (NCBI taxonomy): Eukaryota > Metazoa > Chordata > Aves > Psittaciformes > Psittacidae > Nestor > Nestor notabilis. Next base: position 92,981 of record NW_009918768.1, read on the forward strand.
TTGGAAGATTCCCCTGGAAAACGTCTCAAATTCCTTTGTGTAGGGTGCCTTTAGGGGTCTTTAATGTTTTCAATGGATAGTGTTGGCTAGTGCCCAATGGAAATGCAATTTGGAAGGAAGCTTGAGTTTGATTTTTCAGTGTTATATTTTGTGCAGCCCTTGAAATCTGGACACTGAAAGTAGGAGATAAGACACCTCCCAGACAGAAATTCAGGACACCACACAGACTTTTGCTCTGTCTGTGGTGCCACCCAAAACTGGAAACCAGCAGGACAGAAAGCCTTCTCTTTTTGGTTTCAAACTAATGCATCCAATTCCTTCTACTTCAGATAGCAGCAGATGAGCTACTTAGCCAGACTTTCTTTATAATCACTGCGAAGAAACAGGCATTTCTAGAGCATGGTTTATCTGATTTGTTTCAGATATCTGCTTTAGGAGATGGTGGGATGCACTGCTTTGTTCTGGCACCTGTGAAGGGAGGCTCTCCGTGTCTAGTTTAGAGGTAGGCATCTAATCTTAGCTGATAAGAGATCCTGGTCTTCCCCTGATAACCTTTGTTGGCCCTTCTAAAGTAAAAGGCCTCTTCTGAGTCAGACTCTGTGTGAGGTTTTGGCAGCTGAGCAGTGCAAAAACACAAACCCCAATGCAGGGATGTAATTTGTCCTCCAACTTAAAACAGGCAATTCCCAGATTAAAACCTACATGTTTCCAAGGCTTGGTCCTGTTGGAAGAAATGCTCAGTGATGCTCTTCCACCAGAAGCACTGAGCTTAGCACTTTTGCTAAGGTGGACCACAGACCTGGAGAGACACTGGTTCCCTTTAGCTGCTCCTAAAAGGAGACAGCAATTTCATTCCAGATGTAAGTGTGAAAAGCAATCTAGAGCTTGGCTCCCAGTTGGCTGCTGTTATGGCAGCAAGGATCAGCTCTGCACATAGCAGCCTTCTGCTGTACCTTTTGCTTCAGTTGCGAACTCCCTTTCTTGGGATATTTTGCCTGGGGGACCAGATTTTCAGGCTTACCCCTTGCTGTGACTCTAATGGGAGGAAAAAATGAAGAATGACTTAAAGACACTAACTGTGAAAAGAAGAGCCAAATAGCTTTGTTTATAGAGGGGGAAGGAAATGAAGAGTTTGTCTATAAAAACAAGGCTGGGAGATGAAATAAGATAAGCTAGAAAGCAGCAAGCAGTCCCTACACTGGGTGGATGAATCTGAATACCAGTGATCCTTAAAGGATCTCTTTGATTGGACAATTCTAGCTAAGTGGGGAACACAGCAGTGTATTTTTCATAGATCCTAGAGACCAGCCTGCTAGCACAGGCTCAGTAGCAGCTTGGATGGCTCTTTCTAACCTCTTTTGCACTGCTATTAGATATTCTGGAGGCTGCCAAAGGAGGGATAATGAAAATCAAGCCAAGGGAGGTCTAAAAACCTCACTCCATCAAGGCCGGTGTCTGCTGTGTGAATTGTCAGGAAAGGTTTAGATATTGGCACTGTGTTTTCTCCTGGAGGCAGGACAGTCAGGCTATGGAATCCTCCATAAATTTTCCTGTCATTCATCTGCCAGGAGTGTTTTTCAGAAAGGCTGCTGTTCCATCCAGATATTCCCCTTATATAATCGAATGATGATTTATTATCCGAGCAATGAAGAAAAATACATTACCTTGGAATTTAGGAATGCATAATGATATGTAAGCCATAATAATGAATCACTCCTTTCCCTCCCTTGCTCATGTATAGTTGGATGTTTATTTCCATATAAATTTCCATTTATTTATGTCCTCTGAAGTTCTCCTTCACAAGGGGGAATTCCCAAGTTAAGTTGTTGGAGAGTTCGAGATATCCGAGTTAAACAACAAGCAAACAAACACGTCTTCCAGCTTTCTACTTCCCTGTTGACTTGCTTTCCCAGTGCTTGCTTGTCTGAGCTGCTGGTATCGTCTCTCTCCTTGCAGACATGTTTTTCCCTTGGGTAACTGTTTCCTGAGGGTCTGGGTTTGAAGCGTTGCCCAAGCCTGAGCACAGGCTAAGGCAAACCAAGGTCCTTGACCACTTTGCTGCCATTGCTTGGTTCAGCAAGGACTGGTGCAGAGGAGTGCTGGATCCCCTGAAGGTTGTCCTTCAGGGGAAGCGACAAGGGGCGACCCCCGGGACAGCAGTGTTACATGCCTTAAGGTCTTTCTGTAGTCCATAGTCTTTGGGTTTCCTTATATTTGAGTAAACCCAAAGGAGTCAAGAGTCTAACATAATCCAGGCCAGAGTAGGAGAAAAAAACCTGTTAAATCCTTGGGGGAGCAGTGTTGGAGAGAGACTGAAGCCTGTCATGAAGTGAAATGAACCTGGTGATGTAACCTGCTCAAAGTAACTCCAGATATATGTGCCATGTTCAGACCTTGAACTCTGCGATCATGATGCCTTCACAGCAAGATTATTTTTTCCACTTTAATGCATTACTCCATCTGGATCCATTTGGAAGACATGTTAAAGACATGCACAATGGTAGAACCATTACGAAGTAGGAAGTCTTTCTGAACTAGATTGAGAAAGGTATGGCCTTGGCCAGTGCTGTATTCTACCAGATGAGGTGGCTCAAGAGTAGTTCCATGATCTGCAGAGGTGACACCAGTTAAAGCATACCTGATTTCCCTGCCATACACTCCCCAAACCTCTGCTTGCCAGGGAATCTTCTAGCTAGGCTTATGTTTATTTTCTAGAGTGAGTTGCAAATATTTGTGTACCATTTATAATCTTCCTTAGTTGATTACTATTATGCTGTGATTGAAATGTGGTTGGCAAAAGGCATTGGAGATGTCAAAATAGCTTTGCGGTGGTTAGGGACTCAGATCTACTGTAATTCAGAAGGAGCTGGGTATCTAGCACATAGGAATCTCATTGAAAATCCCAGGATAGGCCATTTGTTATACTTAGTACATTCAGAGCACGTCACAGAAAAAGAATTGTTGCCCAGAAGAGCCATAGGGAACAATCCCACAGTTTTGGCTGCTCTGTTAAAGTCTCATAAGGCAATCTCACACTGCAGCAGGCTTCATCCCTCTGGGGCTACAACATGTGGTTCTGAAGGGATTAATAAACCCACTGTATTTCAATGAGTGCTGTAACAAGACAGTATTGCAAAAGTGTCTCAACTACCAAGCAGGACTTTGGCCAGAGGCAGACTCTGTGCGTCTGGAACTGCACACACACAGGTGCTCTTAGCTCGCTCAAGACTAAGTCGGTCTTCAGCAAAATGAAGATGTTACTGGAAAAACATAAAGCTTTATCCATCCTTGCAGGCTGCATTTGCATTTGAATGGCTTTTAGTCTTTTCATGCACATAAAGTGTTATATTAAATATTAATATGGTATTTTTCTTGTGTTACTGTACACTTTCTACACACCTGGAAATTAACTCCATTGTAACCACAATAACCCCCTAAAAGAGGACAAAAAGCCTGTTTATACTAGTGGAAAAATACTGCAAAAGCAGATTTAAGAGTTCAGTTTTTCCACCAGCCTGCCAAATTCCTTGACTGACATCACTAAAGATACAGGCATGACTATCTCGATGTTCCTTTATTATTAAAATGCAGCAGAACAACAAGGCAGGCAGTGCTTGGTAAAGCACGGAGAATGAACTTGTAAAAACCAGCTCAACAGCTTTATCTTATCTTAGGGAGTTTTGCTTTCCCGAGGTGAGTCCAAATGAGCATGAAAGCTCTGAGCTGAGCTGCAGGCTGTGTTGACCCTGATCTTTCTGCAGGCTGGAGTGGGACATGTATGTGTGTTGTGAGATGAGATGGCAGAGGGACCACATGAATTCCTTTGCACTGGTTGGTGCCTTAAGGGTACACCAGAAACATCCTCATTAATGTTGACATGAACTCAAGGACAAGCAGTTGCCATCAGTTCTGGAGCAGTTTGGTTTACACTTACACTAGCTTGAGCAGAATTTGGTGCACTTTACTCCATGTAGCAATACCCGTACTCTGATTACTTTCAATTCTTTCAGCATTAGTTTCTGGCATTTCCAAGCAAGATGTGAATATGTGAATTTAAACTTGAATTTGGAGTAACACAAAAGGAAGAAGGAAATTTTCCATAGGTATAATGGACTTGAGACACATAATATCTAAAAGCACAGTAATTACATTTTCATGCTCTCAATATGAAATCTACTAAGGTATCTCATCTGTAGTCCCTCATTAAACTGCTATTTTATCTGAAGGTTTGTCATGGAAGCTCCATGTCAATCTTCAGATCTAAGAATGGAGCCTCTCATCTTCTTGGGAACAGAGTGATTTCTTTAGGCTTATGTCAAATTCTTCCTGCCAGTTGCTAGTGATTAAATAGGGAAAAGATTCTCTTGAATGGGCCTAGTTGACTTTCTTATGTGTTGCATAGCAGCTGGCTGGTCATCTTATTGGGCTGACCTTACAGACAAGGGACAAGCTGAAAGAATTAAGACCAACCCTGGCTGATAAGACAAGACCTGCTGACTCAGCTAAGCTAGATGTTTGGATTGGCCATGCTAAGCTAACAGACTACAGTATTTACAAGACTTCACTAAACACTTAAATCTATTTTGTAGACAAAAGGATTTTAAGTTAATTTATTTTGTTGAGAGAATAACTTAAGCAAGTTAGCATTTTGTTGACAGAATTATGATGAAATTCATTTTGCCTACATAACTGATTGGACAGTTAACTGAATGCATTTTCTCCAGAGAATCAAGTATGTGCCAGGACTGTCAAACAGGGTTTTCTCCATGGTTTCAAGTCAGTTTGTCAACAAAATGAATACAAAATCCTTTTGTCTACAGAATGAACTTGGGTGTTAATTGTTTGTCGATGAAGAGTGCAAAGCCAAATGATCCTCTGTTGAACACTGATAAATATGTGGTGGTGGGGGTGTGTGTGTACTCAAACATACAGAGCTGTGTACCTGGCTTTGTTGTCAGAGTCCAAGTGTCACAAACCAAGTGCCTGGCAGGGAACAGTGTCAAATCCAAGCTGGGCCAAGACATGGTCTGGATATCATGTTCATGTTGAGAGCATCAGAAGGAATTAACTGGTGTAGAAATACAAGACAAGGGGGCTGGAAAGCTATCGGCGTTGTTTCTAGCAGGGATTCAAAACACAGTAAGTGTTAACTCCAGTTCTACTTGGTATGGTATAAGCACATGTGAGCTGCAGTGGTTTTCCTACCTTAAAGACTTGTATCACAAATAGACATGGCAGATGAGGATCAGAGAGAGGATGTGTTGTATTCGGAGCATGTTGGCTGGGAGCTGAGCCATAATGAAACATACTCATTAGTTGGAAGTCCTATGGGGCAACACATCTCGCAGACCAGGAATAGATTTGAGTGTTCTTGACCCCATAAACCACCGTCTCCTTCTGGACAGACATCATGAGCCATGTGCCCATACAAGATGGAAATTTCCCTTAAACCTGGAAACAAAGCACAGTTGGGCTCATCTGAAGTCCACTGATGGCTTCATTTGCTATTTTCATTTTTTCCCTGTTTTTGCAGGTACAATGTGACTATAAATATTCCCAGGGCTCAGTTTTGAAGATAGCATCTGCAGTGTCAGCTCTGGGTACCTCTTGGGTAGACCTGGGAACATAATGGAGAATGCATTTTGTGTGTTAGTCTGAAAATATCGTTATGCTTTTGGAGCAGTCTGCTTAGCATTAAATATCTGGAAAGGGACAAGAAAAAAATAAATAGTCATTAAATATGTCATAAAAATGCACAAAATCATTTTTTCCTCTTCTCTCTCCTCCTTTGTGCTTTTAAGAGGGTTAAAGGCAATGGAGGGTAGGAAAAATGCAAAATAAAGCTATGAAGAAATATGACAGTGTCATAGTACAACATAAAAGTTCAGCCCTCTAATATGTTTTCATGTTCATTCAGGAGGAAACGACCAACTAACCCTCAAGTTCATTTATCCTGTTCAAAGTACATTGACTTTCAGCTCTGCTAATTGTCAGCAAAGCCAAAAGGAATGAAAATCAGTCCCTTTTCAGCTGTGTTTTCTCTAAATATTCTAGTCACTGCCAAAGTGTTGAAGTAAAGGAGAGGTACATTGGCTATGGAGAGGCGAGGTTAAAGGCACAGACGTTGTTTCTTCTAATGAGGTTTGTCATTTACAAGGGCATAATCATCTCTGTTTTCTGCAAGGGAACGTTTATGTCAGGAGCACTCTGCGAGATGCCATTTTCACATTCAGTTGCAGAATGTGACCTTTCAGAGCAATGCAGCCATGTAGCAGAGGGTTTATGGCTGCTCAGACACTGCACACGTTGCAGTAGCTCTGGCTCGTGGTGGGGCCTTCCACTTAACATTGGACACAAAGAACAACGGGCTTCATGTCAGGAGGTGACAGCCCTGTTTAGGCTTGAATGTCTACTGGTCTTTGTTCTGTGCAATTCTTACAGTGCTTCCAATGTTTCATTACTAGCTTTTACCTTCTGCTTTGTGGCGTGAATAACTGGCATGTGGGGCTGAGCAGGAGCAGCACTGGTGGTTTACAGTTCTAATATACCATTTCTTCCTGCTTTTTCGGTTGAGTACATTATGCTGTGTCCTGCAAAGAGCCACAATTGCTCTTGCTGCAGAAGGTAGAGCAAATCAGAAGTGTCAGACTCCCGTGTTGCTCAACAGTCACTAATGACTGCAGCATATGGTGCTGCTTCCTAGGCCACTGGGAGCTCAATGCATCTGGTACTCCTCCAGGAGCCAAGTTCTCATTGTCAATACTATGATCCCCATGCACTTAAGTCAGCAGAATCGTGATGGTGTGGCTGGTTCCAGGACAGTAGCAATGAAGCTTGAGAAGGACCATTCTGGAGAGGGGATGGTGGGAAAACCTAGGGATAATTAGGTAACAACTGGGAACCATGACATGCTAATCTGTCATACACAAATAATGTAAGGGTCTTGCAGAAATCCCAACCTAGAACTAAAAAGGTTGCAAGTTGCAGATGTTGTATTAACATGGGGTCATAAGGCATAAATTGTCCAGGTAATAAAAACCTGCAGTGCTAGTGCTGAGGGAGCTCTGGAAAGCCAGGATGTTCCAAAGGTTGCGGTACCTGTAGTGTGAGGTGTCTGTAAATCTGGCCAGTGTGCTATGAATGTAAAGCTGGGAGACCACATTTGAAAAATGGCCAAACTGACCAGAAAAAGGCTTTAGTTACCTCTCTAGTTCAGGTACCTTTTCACTGCTCACCAACTCCCATATTTGCATACTTCCCAGCAGATCCCACTGCATTTCCATTGTACCCTGAGGTCAAGTCTGCTCTGTAGGCATTCAAAGTCACATCTATTCATAAAACTGATTTTGCAGCCTGATAACTCTTCAGGGCCAGAGAGAGGAGAGTGGGACTTCAATGCAGGCAAAGGCATGACATGTGGTAAAAATAAAGGGTCTGTACTATGTGCTAGAAGGAGGAGAGTAGTAGGGAGTGCTTACTATTAAATTTATAATGTCATACTGTGTAATAAAACTGAAATTTGAGCCACTAGAAAGGGCAAACTCTGCTCTCTTTTACCTACATGCATTTTCTTTGCTAATGTAGATACTCCTGCTGCTGGCTCCAACACAATCATCTCCTAAATGGCTTGGCCTACATTACATCTCACTTGCAAGGGGAAACAGTAAGTGTCATTTCAGTATGTTGAGGTGATGTAACAGACATTCTCACTATGTAAATTATTATCAGCTTCATTTTAAAGCCCTAAGAATGAAGCACATGAACGACTAGAGATTCTTACTAAGTTCTGTCTGCAAAGGTCACATAGGATTATTTTGAGTCTAAACTGCAGAAATGGTTTCTGGAAAGGTGTGTGGTATTTTGATATGAGGAGCATAAATGGCAGTAGTTATTCCACCTATAGAGGAAAGAATCAAGTGGTTTACAGCTTTGTGAGAAGCAGAGTGCTATAAAGGATGCTTAGATCACCCTCGCTGCACTGGAGGCTTCTGCTCTTCAAGGTATTTGCTCTTGTTTTGTCCAACAGAATCCCAGAGTAATGGAGCTGTCACTGTAATCTGGCAGGTAGCTAACATATTAAAGGGGAAAGATACATGACTTGGAGCTGCACTTGTTTGGAGCTCTTTCATTAGTCACACGCAGGAAATCAGAGTGTGGTGGGACTCCCATAATTCAAATGAAATAAAATATATGTCTACATCATGGTCTATGCAGATGGCCATTTTAGAACTATGCTGGAGAGCTTTTCTGGCTCTGAGGCAATTTGTTATGGTATTCCCACAGGGACTTCTGGGTGTAGAGATGTTCACAGTACCTCTGCTACTCTGCCTGTCCTTGAAGAAGTGACAACAAGCTGAAGAGGAGGTCTGAGAGCTCTACTGGGGGAGCACAGAGGGAATCGGGGTAAAGCTTCCTTCTAGGGGGAAAAAACCAAACTGGTTTACTGCAAAGACATACTGGATTTTAGGTAGCCTGAACCTAAGGTGAGGGCAGCCTGCTTAGGAGAAACCCTGTGGATGGGCAGTGCCAGGACCTGGGGACAGCCTGGGATTCAGAGCAGGGCTGTTCTTCTCCCACAGCCTTGGAGCCACATCCTCACTTGTTAACATGCTGGAGCCCTTGTGCGTGTCTAGGAGGTTTCTGTGCTGCATTTGCTCATTTTACTGCTTCTAAGTAATCTGGTCACCTTGTACTCTCTAGCAGCCTTGCTTTTAGTCTCCCACTTACCTGGACCTATGTGGCTGGCAGGGCCATCTCTCCATTAAACACTCATGGCACTCATCATGCAGCAGATGATTCTCTCTTTGGACTGCTCAGCACAAGACAAAAGTCTTGCCACCAGATTCCTGTGTCTGAAAGGAGCAGATAGAGGGTTCACACCTGGCAATAGAGGTGCTAGAGCTGTATCAAATTGAACTATTAAAGCTTATCTTTAGCCTAATTGAGGCCCTGCTAGAGCCCTTTTGGGAACAGATTTCATTCTTAATGACCAAAGGCAAATCCTACCTTTCTTTTTTGGCAAAGAGTTCAACTATGTCAACTTGAGGGGCAGCAGCAGCAGTGTTATCTTTCTTCTCTTTTTATAGCCTAATGAAAAAGCATAAGAATGATGCTTGGAAACAATAGGGTTGACTCATAAGGGATGACTGTATATGACTCATAATTTGAAGTACATATACATGCACTGAGGCTTGGGCTTGGTGGGGAGATATTTTTCATAACTGAAAGAAGAATGCTTGCTGTGTATTTTAAGATGTGCCTGACATATAAAATAACATGTCCCTTACTGTTGTATATGTGACTTTTAAGTGGCCTTTCTAAAATATTCTCAGCCTCTGAGGAAATCCAGAGGTACCTTTCCATGTCCTTTGCTTTAACTTGGAAGGCTATGGCTGATAGCTGGTACAGTGGGAAATTGAAATCGCCTTGTATCCCTTCACTAGAAACAGCCTGGGACGGAAACATCCCAAACCAAGGATTTCTGGTGTCACCCAGGCATTTGGCACTGTTTGAAGCTGGCTCTGCCATTTTGCTTTGAAAACCAGGAAAGCTCAATTCAGGAATGTCTGTGCAAAGGACAGACACCCTGAGCCTGTCCCTTTAAGCAGCACAATTAAGTACCAGGTATCCCTGAGTGACAAAGATGTGAACTTCCATTGTTAAAGCCTCTCTAACAAACCCTTGTGATCAATCAGCTGTCCTGTTCAATTAGAAAAGAAAGATGTCACTTGTCTTCCCCCCTTCCAAAGGTGTCCTTGCAGTCAGCTGGGTGGAGACACTAACCTGAGCCCCCCGGGAGCAAGACTCAGGGTCACTACAAGACAAGAAGCCTGTGAAGCTTCACTAGTTTCCCAGGCAGCTCTTGGTTACTAAGTGCTGACAAAAAAAGGCAGCATGATGGATTAATCATAGAGTCCCAGCCTGGTTTGGGTTGAAGGAACTTTAAAGCTCATCCAGTCCCAACCCCCTGCCACGGGCAGGGACACCTTCCACTAGAGCAGGTTGCTCCAAGCCCCTGTGTCCAACCTGGTCTTGAACACTGCCAGGGATGGGGCAGCCACAGCTTCTCTAGGCACCCTGTGCCAGCACCTCAGCACCCTCACAGAGAAGAGCTTCTGCCTCAGAGCTCATCTCAATCTCCCCTCTGGCAAGTTAAAGCCATTGCCCTTGTCCTGTTCCTACATCCCTTGTCCAAAGCCCCTCTCCAGATTTCCTGTAGGCCCCTTTAGGCACTGGAAGGCTGCCTGCTTGAGTGGGGCTAGTAAGCTATCAATGAGTTTCCCCTATACCTGCATTGGTCTCCTGGTTTATAACCAAAGCTGTTTTTAACTTAAAATGAAGAAAGCTCTTGGGATTACACATGCCAACATTCTTTTTTTTCCAATACTGTGGCATGGTGGCATTTTGTCCCATTAATTTGGAGAATATAAAGATCTTAGAAGAATGGATCATGGATAAAATGAGACAGTTCACACATCTGAATTTCAAGAACCTATTAGTCCACAGGGAAAGATCTCTCCTTCCAGCTTGATGGTTTTCTTTATTTGGCTGCATATAGCCCAAACAGCAGCTTTTTCTCAAGTCTTTATTGCCCTTGAACTCTCTCCCATGCTCCAGTTATTGAAGTGCCTGAACAGCTTAAATTAAAAGAGCACATCTTTGGCATACTCTATATTTAAAATTGATGAGTTTGATGTGTATCTTGTGCCACATATGATTGTTCAACCTGGGCTGGGGGGATGCCTTCTGAGAACTCCCAGCAGCTCCACAGTTACTGTAAGCGGATGAGTTGTTCCTCTGCCTTCTCATCTTTCTAAAGAGCAACCAGGTGGGGTGGAAGGGAAAATGCCAACATAGCTCAGATGGTCCTTTGGGCCACATCCTAGGTGATGGTCATTTCTAAGATGATGTTTGCATGAAGAGGGGCTGAGAAAGTTGGGGCTGTTCTGCCTGGAGAAAGTAAGCTGTGTGGAGACCTCAGAGCAGCTTCCAGTGTCTGAAAGGGTCCTACAAGGATGCAGAGAGGGACTCTTCAACAAGGGCTGTAACAATAGGACAAGGGGTGATGGGTTCAAACTGAAACAGGAGAAGTTCAGGTTAGATTTAAGGAAGAAGTTCTTTACTGTGCGGGTGCTGAGGCACTGGCACAGGGTGCCCAGAGAAGTGGTAAATGCCCCATCCCTGGCAGTGTTCAAGGCCAGGTTGGACAGAGCCTTGGGTGACATGGTCTAGTGTGAGGC
>NW_009918768.1:104393-169398 GCF_000696875.1 Nestor notabilis
GGCGGCTCCCCTGCCTGTGGCAGGGTGTTGGAACTGCATGATCTTAAGGTCCTTTCCAACCCTAACTATTCCATGATTCTATATTGTGCTGTGCACATGCTTAGGTGGAAGGGGGGCATTCAGCATTTTCCTTTGTCTCCAAAGTAGCTGATGTGAAATCAGAGGACAGAAGATCTTCCCGCATTACCCACCAAGTACATCCAGGTCCCTGAGCAAAAGCAACCCCATGAGTGGGTTTGCCTTTACCTGAAACATGAATAACCCAGACTGTCTTCCCCAACAAATTCTTTATGTGCACCACAGGAACTTTATCCCCCTCTACAGTGGGTAAAAGTTCTGATTGGGCTGGGCCAGCCCTATTGGCAGATCCTCTTGTGTTGACCAACCAGGTGGCTTTTGGTAAATGTGTATCCCAGTGTTTGAAAGTCCCACCACCCATTGCTCTCAGTGTAGTTTTTAACAGCCCATTGTACCGTTCGATTTTCCCAGAGGCTGACGCATGGTAGGGGATGTGATAGACCCACTCAATGCCATGCTCTTTGGCCCAAGTGTCTATAAGGTTGTTTCGGAAATGAGTCCCATTGTCTGACTCAATTCTCTCTGGGGTGCCGTGTCGCCACAAGACTTGTTTCCCAAGGCCCAGGATAGTGTTCTGGGCAGTGGCGTGGGGCACAGCGTATGTTTCCAGCCATCCGGTGGTTGCTTCCACCGTGGTAAGCACATAGCGCTTGCCTTGGCGGGTTGGTGGGAGTGTGATGTAGTCAATCTGCCAGGCCTCCCCATACTGCCACACCTTGTACCAGCCCAAAGAGCCCCGACCTGCTGAGGTGGTTCCCAGCACCCTGTGGCTGTGTGTTCAGGCACTGATCACCTCTTCTCTCCATATTCACAGCTGTTTATCAAAAGGAATGTGAAGAGGTCATTGTGAGAGCATGCTGTGCTATAAATAATGGCTTTGCTATGCTGAGTGTGAGCCATTCAGTGACTGGAGCAGAGACAGCTGTTGACAGAAGGCTGAATTGTTCAGCAACAGCAGACACCAGGATTAAGTGTGAAATTTGGAAACCACCCCATGACTTGCATAGGAACATGTGACATCAAAGATTATTGGTGTTGGCAGGCGTGCCTTCTCATCAGGAACTTGCTTTAGGTAGGATTTTTCTCCTGCAAAAAAATAAGAACAGATTTGTGTAAGTCTTTCAAAATTCTTAGCCTGTTTTGAAGCTTACAGTCCGTCACCCCCCTCTATGGCTGGGACTGAGAGAGAGAAAGGAAAGAATAGTGCCCAGGAATTTTAGAGATAAGCAATTATTTTTTGGGGGATTAAATCTCATTTCTTTTTAGTGCTCCAAAAAACCACCTGAGCATTGCAGGAGGAGGGATTAGCAGTTACCCCGAAATATCCCCCAACTCGTAAGTCAGATTTTGCAGTTGACCAGTTTTCTAACTCATCCAACTTGCCTATTTCTATGGTATGTTTGCAGTCAGCTGCCTCTTCCTGACTGGCTTACTTTCCTTCTTTGAGTCCAGCGTGTGTAATTAAGCAGAAGATACTGCAATGTGTGTAATTCATCATGTGGCAAGCAAGAATTTCAAAACTGAGATGGTTGCAAATGGACACTAGAAATGCATCTCTACTGAATGACTTGCCTCAACCTCAGTGACTATGTACCTCCTTCCTTCCTGGTTTTACTGGACCAAAACTGGATCATCTTCTGCTGCACTTGGTGGAACTCCTCTTTCTGAAGGACAAATACTCTTTTAGATCTTACTAAGCTGGAAAGCAGAGCCACACATATCTTTGTGGGTCTTACAGAAATTGTTCATGTCCTGTGGCCTTCATTGGACATAGTCTTGTCAGCAGTGACTTCAAAGTCTGCCCTTACCTGCTCATGGTTTAAAGCAGTTCACACTAGTTTCACAGTATAGTAAACCATGAATCTATCATCTACATACAAGTCACACATTGTATGTATAAAGTTGTGCATGTGTATATTTATATAAGTAACAATGTTTTCAAATCATAACTTCTGTTTCTCTCCCTAGCAAGTAGCTATGCCTCCCTATGATTTAATGGTTATTTACTATCTTAGTATGAAAGAGTAGAAGGCCCTTAATAATACAGGATGGAAGGGAGGTGAAATTTGAATAAGCAAGCCTTAGTGGGAAAACTGCAGGTGGTATAAACACAGGAGGAGGACAAGAGGCTCTGAAGGCCTTGTCAGATGCTTCTGTTTCCAGTTATGAGTGTCTGCTGTCAGCACATCGGCAGGGAATGTGTGAGAGCAGGGAAAAAGCAAATTTATTCAATTGGGATCTTTCTGTGCTGTGAGTGAGAGGAAGGTGCAGAGCCATCCCCCTGGAGAAAACCTCCACAGCAGAAGTGACCTTAGTCCCACAGCTGATTCCCAAGACTCCTGCTTCCTACAAGCTAAACATCTTCGATCCTGTGCAGGACTTGACCCTGTAAGAGAGGACCAGGACTGCAGGAAATTAATTAGGGACTTGGCCCCTGCTTTTTATGAAGGGTCCAGAGAAAGGCAGCAAGAAAATACCTTGCAGTGGGGGAGAGGAAAGATGAGGCTGTTGCTCAGCCTGAGATGCTGGAGGTGCCAGGACTGTGGAGCAAGGAGGAGGATCACTGGCTGCTGCCGGCTGGGGAGAGGTACTTGCCCCCTTCCAAACTCCTTCCTTTGGCACTCTAAGGATAGTTTCTCCCCTTGTAAAGGTACGCAACTGCTGCTTGTGGCAGGGAAAATTGAATTTACATGTTATGTATATTGAGCTTTATAGTATCTTACCTGTAGGGGAACTGTTGTCTTGTTTTCATTGCAAAATTAGACAGTCTCAGATAGGTGAGGGGGTAACAAAACCTATGCAAACAAAAATAGCTTTGCTGTTTATGCCAGGTGTGAAGAACACTGCGAACAACTATGTGTGAGTTTACAATAGATGTGTCAGATGGTGCTTTGTGACTGTGGTTTCCTGGAAATTGCAGAGCTGGTTTTAGCTGCTGATCATTTTGGCTGACTGTAATTGCTTGGGTTGATCTCTGCAAACGCAGCTGTAGGCTGGTCTCCTAAAATTACTATTGTTTTTGCCAAGTCTGTTCACCTGTTTTTGGAAACAAGGCATTGAGAATGCTGCTTTGATCTATATGTAATAAAAAATGCTGGGAACCTTTTCCTGCACAGTTGGGGTGATGGCGGCTGTCACATCACATCCAGTATGTGGCTTTCTGCTCTGCTGTGTAAACTTAGACTAAGCTTGATGAGGTGTTTGGGGAATACAGCTTGCACATGTGGAGAAACCTGTTGATTTTAGCAGGGAAAAACCTCCAAAGAGTTGAAACTCTTGGAGCATGCACCATCCCTTTCCATCTGCTAGTGATGGCTGATGGGTGTAAGTTTCTGCCCATGCTTCCTTTGCCCAGGACTACAGTGCTAGGTCACTGTTTGAATTCACTGCAGCTATCTGCCCTGGGGGACACCTTTATTGCCCTCTGAGTTTGCATTTGTGCATCCTTCTTGTGTTTGCCCAGTGCAGGCAGGGGACCTGTACTGTTCACATGCTGAGCAGATGCTGAGCAAGGAGAGTTAGGCTTTAGTGCTGGTGTTCTGTGACCTTTGAGCACATGATGTTGTAGTATACTAATAATAATGATATTTCCCATCATCTAGAGCTCATGCACAGAGTTATGCTGGAGCCAGCTTTCAGAAAAGCATCTGTGGTGCTCAGGTTCTTCTATTGAAACAGCTGGAATGGGAAAGGGACAGTCACAGCTTCAGAACACTTCACTCACTGAAGGGTTCACTTGTGCTCTATCAAATAGGAAAACAAATTGAAATACACAGGGGATTTTGAGTTATAGATGTCCAAAGACTGCAGAAACCAGTGAACCCATCTCACTTGTCATTCTGTATCATCATATCAGAATGGTTTCTGGTTCCCCAGAGAAGGTCCTGCGCACGTTGGTAAAATCAAAGACATGAGGAAGACATCCAGCCTCTCTGTTTTCTCACCTCTCAGTATTGATTTGCTTGTTAACATTGCAGATAGCTTGAGCTTTCTAACACACTTGCAGTATGGATGGTGAGTGCCACATGCCTGTGGTGGGATGGGTGTGCTGACTCCTGCCATGCGCACCCGGCTGCTGTCTTCTGCTGGGCTGATTGTTCCAGATCAGCTTGTTGAATTGAGTATCTCAAAATCTTCCTGAAAGCAGGAATATGCAAACTGTAATCCCTGCAGGGGCCAGAATGGATCTTCTATAGAGCAAGAGGAGGACTTTGCCTCAGAGGGTCTGTACGTGCACAAGCTGAGTTTTTTCACCTCAGATTGTGGCCAGCTTGGCAGTCACCAAGGGTCTGCATGTGTCTAAAGAGAGCACATGAGAGGAAACTCCTCATCCCAGCTTTCTTTCCTCTTGGGAGGAAAGAGAGTGACTTGCTTTCTGAAAAGCAAGAAGAATGGAGATGCTGACCTGGCATTTCACATCCTAAAGCTCTGATCGACTTTGTGATACGTCATTGCTGGCCCTGCTTTGAGCAGGGGTTGCACTAGAGACTTCCCGAGGTCACTTTCTGCCTGAATTATCCTGTGATTACCACATGCAACAGCTGCCCTAGAAATTTCTGTCCCAGTTCACTCACCTTTTCTACTACAAGCTTTGCATACTGAGCTGAAATGATACCAAGGAGAGCTGGAATTGCAGACAAGGTGTGAGGGACTTTCACCAGGTTCTAAATGTCCTGGCACCCAGAACCACAGGAGCATCCTGCAAAGTTTGGTGGTGCTTCCCTCTAGGGCTGAATTTATGGCAGAGATGGAGGAGGCATGGGAAGAGAGGTTCCAGTGCTGCTCCATGCCCTAGGTCGGAATGGGTTTGCTCTTTGCTACAATTCCTTCTCTTGCATCCCAGGCATTTGGTCTGATATTTGTAATGCAGCTGGATTAAGGGATGCACACTGTGATTATTACCTGTGATTAAACCCTGAAGGAA
Organism: Nestor notabilis; assembly: GCF_000696875.1. Classification (NCBI taxonomy): domain Eukaryota; kingdom Metazoa; phylum Chordata; class Aves; order Psittaciformes; family Psittacidae; genus Nestor; species Nestor notabilis. Next base: position 109,396 of record NW_009918768.1, read on the forward strand.
CAGGACAGCTGGAAAGTAAGGGCTGCTGGTACCTTCTGCTGTGGCCAAAAAGTGAGGGTTGACCCTGTTGAGAAGCAAATCTGTCTGGATATTTGTCACCCGTGTGGAATATTAAATTCTGGCTCTCCGCCTGCAGTTTATTCATTCCTTTAGTTCCTATTCATCTTCCCTCCTTCCCCTTTTTGTAACATTATTTTTCAGATGCCTAAATGAGCGGCTTTGCAAAACGCAGTGTGTTTCCCTTCTGTTTCTTGCCCAGACTAAGAATAAATTATAGCTTAAACTTGGGAATGCTACATCTGTCACTAGTTGTAAAGCGGCCTTGAAAAACTTTGCCTTGGCAAGCCATAATTGCTGATAACTGCTCCTTTCATGCAAATCCCAATGTGCGTGGGACTGCTAATGTGGTGGTGGGCTCAGCGAGACATGCAGCTGCAGCGGGTAGGGCAGCCTCGCAGGCACTGCTCTGCATCCCAATGGGATGCCCCAGGAAGCTGGTTTTTGAGTGATCATTAGTTTAGATACCTGCAACCAAACCACGTGGTGTTGAATCCAACTTATTTAAGTTCCTGCTCATCACTGATTTAGTCTGCAGGATTTATTTTTAAATACAAGGAAATTGCCTTTTGAGCTCTGGTTGCTTTTATTGCCTGGCTCCCTTTGCCTTCGGTGGTAAATACAACTGCAGTGTGATCCTGCTGCCTGCCAGCTTGGCTTGTGGGACTGTCACTGAAATACTGCCCCATCTTACCTGGTTTTCCCTTATCGTAGAAGCAGTTGTTGCTTGGCAGAAGCTGCAAGTATGAAGTCAAAAGGCTGACAGCACCATCCGTGGCCTCCAGATGTGGTTATGGTGCTGAGTGAGCGGCCTCGCAGCCGCTGAGCTGTAGTAACCTGTGTGCACCTTGCAGGAAATAAGGTAGCTTGCTCTTTTTCTGCTGCTTCAGCAAAGGGGCAACTGCTAAAGGGGTGGTTGCTAGGAAGAATGCTAAGATAAGTCTGCATGCTTTGCTGAGCATCCTATAGAGCAGTCTCTTTTTGCTTTAAGGCTTTACTGAAGCATACTCACATTCCTGGGAATGTGACCACTCAGTTAACAGTCCCAGAGACAGGTAGTGTCACAGCAACGACTCTGAGCATAGTGTGCAAACTGTTAGCTAGCTAGCATCTAGCTGCTGAGGCTTGCACTGCCTAAAATCAAGTGATTATAGAGCACAGTGGGGCTTGGTGCAGCTTGTGAAGCATATGTTCTATGTTACATGGCTAATAGTACAAGTTGTAATACCTGACTTATCTGGAAAGGTCAGCAAGCAATGCAGCTGGGTGGCTGTCTTGCAGTTGGCATGACTGTCTCTCTGCAGCCTGCTGTCAAAGGCTGATTCCAGCACATGGATGGTCCAGTGGGGCTGGCATTCAGCTGACTTTTCCCTTTTTAATTCCAGGTACCACAGAGGTCCTGAGTCCCAGTGTGACACATGATAGAGGGATGCAGGAGAAGGCAGCCTAGGTTTGATGTTTGTTTTTGGCATGGTAACAGGGAATGATTGAATGATTATTTGTTGTTTGTGCAGAAGTGGTACATCCCTGGATGCTAATGTGGGAGAGTCTTCAAGCTGGGAGGTGTGATAAGGAGCATGGATGCTCTATTCAATTGAGAGCTGGGTATGTGCTCTTGGAGAAGAGAGGGCTTTGTGCTGTCAGCTTGGGAGTGTGTCCTTCAGCACAGCCCTGCTGGGAGGGCTGCTGACCTAAGTTTTCCTGCCCTCTGACCCTTTTCAACCAGGTGTAAGCTGGAGCGCAACAGAAAGCTCAACACTGTGCTGCACATCCATGTGGAGCAGCTGCCACAGGGAAGGAGATGAGGAGCTCACAGGAGGAGCCTGGAATTAAGTATTGTCTAGATATTTTAGAGGGATTCTGAGCCACATTGTAGTAAACTTTAAAAATACAGCAGCAGAAAGATGCTTTCCTTCCTTTTTACAAGTGCTGGCACTGATTTCTTTGAAAGGTGTGCTGACACTTTAAGGGACATAAGGTAACACTGACCTGTCAGCTCACATGTCTAGGACTTCTTATCAAGTGGCACCATTTGCATAACCATCAGCCTGCAAGAGCAGAGTTTTGCAGTTATCAATGCCATAGCCTGTGTGTCCTCTCATTTACCTGGTTTGTGGTCCTCAGACCATGATTTCACTTGCTGAAGAAGAAATAGGGCTTTAATTGCATCAATCAGAATGTACAGGGACCATATTGACCTGAAGAATAAAAAATGTTTTCATCACCTCTACTGCTGTGAGCTCCTTGCTCAGGTTTGCTGTCACAAGCATGTGTGACACCACACTGCAGACCAACTTGGAGTACTAGTACTACAGTACAAAGGCAGCAGTAAAATGCAAGTAACACATATTACTTTTTCTTGGCTTTTTCCATCCTTCTGGAGGGATGCTTTTTTCCTGTCTGTTTATGGGACAGCTCCATGAACACTTTGGGATAGGAGGAAAACTTTGGATCTTACGCTTTTATGATCAGTAATGTTGGGTTGCCTCCCTTTTGCATACCTCTTGAGAGATGGGCTCACATGTCTTATTTGCCATTTCTAGGTATTTTGTAGTTCCTGAAGTCACTTTCTTCTAAGAGATGGCCAGTGAGAAGTACAGAAACTGAGACAATCTGAGATCACTGGTGGTAGTTGAAAGTTTGGGTTTACATTCACTCCAAGGTTCTGTGGGATCCAGTATAGTTTGCTCTGTATGTGTATTGCCAGCTGAGGCTGCTGCCCCTTGGTGCTGGGCTGTCCACAAATATGACTGTAGATATCCTCCATAGTCACAGGCACTATTGAACAAGTCATCTAGTTAACAGGGACTGTACATCTGAAACTGCTTCAGCCACGTGGATGACTGGGTCCTTTCTGTGTATATAAATCTGCAAATGTGTTGTAAAATTTATGAACACTTTAGTCCTTATAAATTTTTATCAAGTGTGGCCTTTAAAACCAAGGGTTGTTGTTAGTGTTACATGTAGATCTTCATTATTAGTAACCCTCTGCTCACTCTTTGCCTTATGGGGGGTGGGGAAAGAGAGAAAATAAACCTTAAAGAAGGAAAGAGAAGGTACAGTTCATTTGATGGAAGTAGTGAAATCACTTTCAGGTCCACAGACTGGTGTAGTAGTCCAGGTAATAAAGATTATATAATCCAGATGGTAGTAAAGATGATATAATCCAGATGGGAGGGATTTGAAGTATATTTCCATGTATTCTAACTGTCTAAATGCAGTGTTGCTAAAATAAAATATGTATCCAATAAAACACTGTTCACTTACAGCTACATGGAAATCAAATCGTTTTCTTGCCAGAATTTAACTCAATTAAGAATGTAGGGCATAGTGATGTTGAAATGTGCTGGACTGACATTATGAGGAAGGAATTGTTAACTGAAACCTTGATTCTGCTTCTCTGTGCCCCTTCTTCCCTTTCTTAATGGATTAGATGTTGCCCATGGGACACCTGTGCGAGGCTGGAGCACGCGTGGGATGGGGGAAGGACGAGGCAATGCAGAACTGGGCTGCAGAACAGAGCCACTTTGCAGATCTACAGGCACCCTGGGAGAGTCACAGGAGGACACAGGACTCTTGGTTCTCACAGACTTGGTGATGGGATAGAAAAAAGTATCCCAGTGCAGTATAAGGATATCCATATACCATTGCAGGCTTCAAACCATTCCTTGTTACCATCAGTGCATAGTTCTCACTTCTGTCTTCTCTTCTTCCATGCTTTCTTTTTTGTTGTCATGGAGTGGAGTCCTTTTTTTCCCCCTTCTTTTTCTTAAAAAGAAGAAAAACTGCTGTTAGGATTATGTCCTATTACTTAAAGTGCTTGTTCTGCTACATGTACATGTAAATTTAATTACATTGCCCATATGAAAGATGCATGAAGGTTCACTTTTGGGAAGTATGCCAAAGATATCTTCTGAATGTGTAACTGTCTGATGTAGGCTTGTGCGTGGTAATTGAATTACTCATCAACTACTGTATCAGTGAAATAATCTGGGTAAATTCTATGTACTTAAGTAACTATAGCCTTGAGGCTGTGGTAACTGGAATAACCCTCTTATTGATTCTTTTGTTGTTGTTGAATATGCATAATTTATACCTCTTAATAACACTGTCCTTTACAAGCTGTTCCTGTGTCCTTCGGAACAGAGGTTTTTCTTTCAGCCACTTGTGAAGGATTTTCCTGTCACTGCTTATGCTCACATGTCCTTTTCACAGCCAAGGCAAGAGAAGTAGGATGTTCTCTTTCTCTTCTTACTGCTTTCCATACACGAAAAGTCCTTGCTGTAATTCTGCTGGAGTTCTGTGGAAAAGTCCATTTACATCTTCTCCTTTGCTTCTTCATGGTCTATCCTTCACTGCTAGCCACGGAGACTTAAGGTCACAGGACTGGGCCATGACAGTAGCAAATATAATCTGTCCCTGGTGTGTCCCAGGGACCAGGAGAAGTGAGTCCATCAAGATCCTGTTAATATTGTGGATTCAAAGTTAATTGGTTTGTCCTTCCCCTCCTTTCTTGTATGTTTTTTCTGTCTCCTCTCCAATAGGCTGCTCCATAGTTAAGCTCTGGTCCAGGGAGCAGCTAAATTGGTGTTCTTTAATGTTGCTAACAGATTACAGGAAAAACAGCTGAAGAAATAGTGAGCATCATCTTAGGATCATCTTCTGCAACAGCTGTTGAAAGTGCCTTGAGACAGCACAGGATGGCAAATACAGTAACCTGTAACACAGAAAATCCGTGAAGATATGTCATCACCCACTTATATAGAGGGACACATACAGTATGCAGGGGATGATGGACCTGAGTAGAAGTTACTTTGCAGACCTTCATTTTGGAATCCCAAAGTGAGATCTTTTCCTAGAGCAAGCATGTACTTCCCACTTTTCCTGTTTGCTTCACCCTTGTCAGTACTACACACAACTATAGATGGCAATAATATATATGACTGATAAAGGTCATTCAAACTTGGTTTGGGGTATAGGCATAACATATAAGTTCCCATAGTACTGCATAAGCAAGAAGCCCAGTCTAAAACTGACCCAAACCTTCTGTCCTGAAATGCGTGATTTATGAAGCCCACTTAGTCAATTCATTTTGGTATTTTAGAGACTAAAGTTTTTAAAGCATTTCTGACTTGCCTGAAATCATACATTGTTCACTGCATTATGCAAGGTATTGTTACAAGTTGGATCTGACATGCTCCTTCAGCAGCTGTAGTCTCCAGTGGCCTGTTCCAGCAATTCCTTCATGCATCCAGGAGGTTTTCCAGTGAAACTGAACCCAGTATTGTGCTCAGGAGATACGGCATGCAGACCCTGGCTTTGTGCAGCTAGAGAGACAGCACTTGGGATGTATTAAGCTGGAATCGGACCCAGCTGATGAATGGGGAATTGATCAACTTCTGTTGAGGTTTCACAGAGAAAAGCTGCATTATCACTGAAAGAACTCCCTTGGTGATCAGATGCTCCTGGCAAGAGTTGAGTGGGTCTTGGACTGTGTAGCCCAGCTCACAAGGGAGGAAAAGCATCAGGTAGATGTGATGAGACCTCTGCTAAGCATGCACTGCTCTATCCAAGGGGGAGTATCCCCTTCACTTTGCTGCCAGTTTTCCTGGCAGCTGCATCTGCCAAAACTAGAAGGCCAGTTTTGACTACTCTTCTCCAGGACCTTGTCATTTTGTGTCTTTTGCTTTGGCACTTTTTAATTTAAAGAGAAAAGAAAAGAAGGAAAAATCAAAATCCTTGTACCTGCCTTTTTCCCAGTCTTGTGCAGTTCAATACTTGTATTTCCCTCACCTCTGCTGTACAATTCAGGTCAACTGCACTAATCCCCAGAGGCCAATTCTTTATAAAACATCAGGCAGCATTAGCTAAAGAGCAGCTTCTTCCAGCTTTCTGCCACAAGCAAACATCCCTGGTAACCCAGGCCTGGGGAGGGGTTGGCATGGAGCTTCCCCTGAACCTTTGTCAGCCATGTGGGGAGGAGGAGCAAGACTATACCTGACTATACCTACACCCTCTTTGTTACATCTGTCCTTTTGCTGAGAAGAGAGGTGGTTCCCTTTGCAGTTAGGCAATCTTGCTCCTGTAAGAACATGGAAATGAATTTTCTCGGTGTTAACCAGGTTTTGAGTCCCTATTAAGTCATGGACTATCATTTTAATAGCAACCAATTACCTGTTTTTAAAGAGGCCTCTTAAAACCGTGGCTTCTCAGATCTCCATGCTGTTTATTTTTCCTTTGAATAACATGAAGGTTTTTTGCACTCCTGCAAATACTCCACAGTATTTCCTATTGCCTTCTAACTAGAGAAGATGGAGAAGGGATGCCCAAGAAGCTGAGTGCTGTTTCCCCTTGTGGGAGCATGATGAAAGGCTGGGCAGAGCTGGCACTGCTGGAACCAGTGAGGGACTCATCTGTGCCCAGCAGAGAAGGGTTGATGTTAGGCTGCCCTTGAGGCGTGATGTACTTAATGATTGTTTGCAGTTTCCTGAAGAGTCAGGATGTCTCCCATTCCCTCTCAGTGAACAAACTGGATATGAGTTAACTTCATTCATTGTTTTTGGAGATTCAGGAAAGGAAAGAGATTGCAAAAATGATCAATAACACAGGAGAGGGAGAGGAAAGCTGCCCCCCACACCCCCCTGAGGAAAAGTTTAATTGTTCATGAAGAGCTGTGAACAGATAGCAGGGAGTTGTCACTCTATGGGAATTCGAGGGATCTGCATTCTTCTGTGATTACAAAGGACAGTAAGAAAGGCCTGAGTTCCTTAAAGATTCCATTGATGTTCTCTACTTCAATTTCTAATTTAATTTAGTTTAGAAGTGCCATAAAAGCAACCCTTGAAATGTTTTCTAAGGCATATTGAAACATTTAAGAAAAGAAAAAATACCAGGCCTTGTAATGTGTAAGATGTTTTGCCTCAGAAAGATTATTTAAAATAAGTGGTCATGTTTAGAACCCTGTGTGAACAAAGCCCTTTAAAATGTTGTGGGAGAAAGGCAGTCCATGGAGATTACAACTATAGAAAATACTGTGCTACTAACACACACTTACGCTTTCCTCAGCAAAATGTGGCTAATGAGACCACTTCAGCTTCCAGTGCTTCCTGAATGCTAACTCCATTGTTAAAAACCCAACAAAACCAGGAGTGGGAATGTTATTTAATAAGAATCGTGAGCAGTGGGGCTGTCCCTTGGGGAGCAGTTGCTGATGCAGAATCCAAGCAGTGGTAACAGGCACGTTTAGTGAAGGGAAGCTGTCATGAGTGGGTTAATTTCATGTGCAGATTAATAACCTCATTTTCTATTCTTTCTTGTGACATTAAAACTGTTACAAAAGCAAATAATCTGTTTTTATGGGATGAAAAAACAATGGAGAAGGGAAGTTCAGTGTACACACAAAGACAGGAGGAGGCGAGTATCTCAAAGTAACATGTGGAGAAGGACACAGTGTAGTACAGATAGAGGAAAGCAGTTAGTTTCTTGACCCTAGATCTGACTCAGTATTAAAGTCTTGACTAATTATATCCTTGTTTGTGTGTATGTGTTTTTAATAAGTTATTTTCTGATTTTATTCCTCCTTGCAGTTGTGAATCAAAGACCAGGATCACTGATCAAATTGAGGGCAGCAATCTAACAGCATCTTACATAGAAGATTTGGAGGTGAGTGAAATTAAACAGTTATCTGAATCAGATAGTTTTGTGGCACTGAAAGCTCAAAAATCATGATGTCACCTGTAGCCGTATTCTGGATTTTCCAGAGTAACAGGATCCATAATGTTTGGAACAGACACCAAAACTGAGGCCTGTGACAACTTATGGAGGTCCTAACTGATGTTGGGGTCCCCATTGTGCAGTATCATGCTCTGGGCCTGAAAGCTTTTGGCTCTGGTCTCTGATTTACCACTGAAATCAACTGATTAAAGTGGTGAAGAGTTTTCTTTCAGTTCAGTGGATTTGAAGTAACTTGGAGCTAAGATGAGCTTCAGCTCCTCCTGGCTCAGAGGTTACAGGGGCAAAAATGAGAGATTAGAATGTCAGCTGGACTGGGACAGACCAAAGGTACTGTCTAGGCTGCCACTCGCTGGGGTCAGAGCTGGGAGGTGTGCTGCAATGTGACGTGGTGGAAGGTTGTGACTGGGAGACTGGTCCAAAGCCCTTTCTGCTGGCTGCAGGCTGCAGAATCTGAGTGATGCTGCATCTATTTGGGATGTAAATTGTTGCTGGAAAAAAGGTACAGTGCCTTAGGGGATGCTAAAAGCAAGTGTAAAATGGGTAAAAGTGGAACAGCTGGTAAGTTACTGCAAGAGTGTTTTGTGAGAGGTGAGGGCTGGGGGGAGGACACAAAGGGTGGGAGGTGCCTGGGATCTGGGCTCTAACCCCAGCCAGTGCTTACCTTCAGAAGGGTCTCCCTGCTCTACAGCAGCATCTGCCCACTCTCACTCAGACTGTCCTCTTGTACTCTAAGCTATTTTTGGGGAAGAAATGAATTCTTCAAGCAGAAAAGCAAACTGTCCAGCAGCTTCTAAACGTATGTGTTGTATGAGAGGATTAATGATGTCTGGGTGTACGTCACCAACTGCTGGGTTTACTTTGGTTTTTAAATTTGGGGTTCTGAGTGTGTATGAGCAATCTGTGACCGTTGGGAAGATGTGTTGTGCTGCTGTTACAGCTTTAGGAGAGAGGGGCCTCTGTGAGCAGGAGCGTGCTTGCTGTTCTGGATGTAGTTTGGGTTTAAGATGAAGTTATCCCAGGAAAGCCAAGAACTGGTGTAGGCTGAGCTTTCTTCAAAGAAAGAATTGTTTGCATGTGGTTAAAAATGTAGGTTGATGTAGTCATGTAACACCTTTGTGCCTGCATGGAGGCTGCTCTGCTGTATCTCTGTGCTGGGAACCATGTTCACTCCTAGTTGGAAGAAAGTGCTGATAATACAAGAAGATATGAAACTGTTTTAAATTGAGATGATGTTTAGCCCATAAGCTCAGATATGAATTAAAATCAAAACTGGGAGTATTTTAGGGTGTTCAGGTGTATGGTTTTGCTGTAAAATTGCTGTTGGTGCCCTCCTTTTTGACTGCTGTAATACAGTAAAACATCAAGGGGCTACATTTTCAAAAAGTGCTCTCCATCTGTCCTCTCAGTTTTACTATTTAAAAACCTTTCTCTGTTTAAAAGCTTCTGAAGTGAAAGTCTCAAAATAGCTGAAAAAAAAAATGCAAAGTAGTAAAATTCTCTGTTATGTTTTGGTCATTTTGAGCAACTCCAAATTCAGTGGTGTTACAGTCACTGCTCTGGTTCATGTCTGACCACTGATTATCCAGACTCTAACTGCTGATCAATAGTTTGTGGTTCTGCATTTCTTGTGCATCGTTGTGCAGCATAACACCAGTTCAGAGTCTATATCTCACTTCTCTATTTTGGGGCTTGAAAAATTAATACAACTCTCTACTCACTAACTGCTGTCATCACCATCTAGTTATCAGAGTGGTTTAAGTCTGTTACTGGAGCAGGATGCATTCAGAAATGCTATTAAAAATCTGGCATCTCCAAAGAGATATATACAGCAAATGTAATGACAATCATAAGCATTTGATTTTTGAATGCTGCCTTCACAAACACACCTCAAACACCATTTTTCTGCAAAACTGTAAGCCATTGTGAGGTGCAAACTTCACATCTCTCTCGAAGTGAGAAGGGGAAAAGAATGAAAAAGCCGATCAGATCTAGCACATGGGTAGGTAAATGATGGGTGACATTGAAGGCATTTAATAGAATAAATTCTATTCATCAAAGCCTGCAGGCATGTAGTCTGGCCCAGTGTGGGCTAACTGGGGCCTTGCAACACATCAAAAGTTGATTTGTTTCTGCCTGTGTGATACTTTATGAGAGTGCAGGTACTTTGCATTAAGATCTTTCAGAGGGCTATCAGTAATAAGAGTGTGAAGGGCCACATTTTAATCAGTACTTGCTGGCTCCCTTAACCCATCTGTACTGTTGTCTGCCAATTGCTTGTCCCATTCCCACATGACTCAGAAGTCTGCAAAGTCCCTTAGTCACTGATGAACCCTTTAGGGAGGGATCCCCCACTGAAAGCATGTCTCAAAATCACCTTCTGCTTTTGCTTTTTGGGGTTTTCTTTAAAGATCTTTGGGTGTTTTTTACAGATCAGCGATGATTATTAGTCATGCCATCGTATTAATCATGTTCCATGCCATCGTATTAACCATGTTCCTCATGTTCACATGGTCTTTCTCTTCTGTTGCAACTTCCTTTAAGGCTGTATGTTGTCAATTTAGCACAGTGGTAGTCCTTCAGTCCAACCTTTAAAAAGATGCAACAAATGAAGTCCATAGGCACTGTAAAAGATGTAAAGGCACTGTAAAAGGTTGTTAAGCAAATGAAGAACAGGGGAGGAAAAAGCTTCTCCATCACTACCCATACCTTGTCTACATGGGTCCTTCCTGCTACAGAGCTGGGAGCCCCACTCTGTGCCGTGGGCTGCCTTGCCCTTTGTAGTGAAGCTGCATTTGCTGAGAATTGAGTCTGCATTTGTTCAGAGCCTGCTGGATTGTAACAGGCTTCTAAGGCTGGAGGGAAAAAAATCACTGTCCACAGTAAGCACACATCTGATAAAATGCCCTTTACAGACTCTCGTAGGCTTTCTTCATGGTATCAAGCTTGAAAAGAAGTGTTATGCCAGTCTGAAACAAGAGAGATCATTTCCAGCGGAGTTTGCATTTCTACTGGCTGCATATACAATACTAGGCATAGTCTGTAAGCCTAGTGGGAAGGGTTTACTACTGAAAGGTTGTAAAAATAAAAGGACTTGTAAAGATTCTGTCCTCTCTTGTGAACTCGATGGCTTTGTGATCTGTGTGCTTTACATCCACTGCATGCTGCAGTGATTTGTAAACATTAGAATTGCTTATTTGACCAAAGCAAATCAATTTTTTTTTTTTGCCAGGTGAAACAAGAGAACTGAGCAGATTTAGGCCAATCCTTGTAAAAAGAAGCAGCTAACTCTGTGTGCAGAGCCTTTGGATTACTCCAGTAGGGCAAAGGGCTGAAGCATTAGGTCTGAGTCCTGCCCTGTTGAAGTGCTGTCCCTGAAAAGAGAGCAGACAAAGGGCTTGCTGCTATTGGTATTGTGGTCCTCTTCAAGAAGCACTGCTAACCCACTTCCCTCTCTCTGTGTACTACCAAAAGAAAGAAAAATGACAAGAGCTGTCCAGTCTTTAACTGTAAGTTAACTGGCTAGAAAGCTTGCCATCAGTCTGTCTTGTTTTCTCTGTGTATTTTCTTGATTGCTTTATCTAGTGGTGTTTAGTATTCTTCATTCCCATATCATCTGATCTGCTGCATGATAATAGCAGACATCAAAAACGAGGATTTTGTCTTAGAAACCCTATTGAGGACAGCATGGACTTGATGTGGCAGAAGCAAATAAGCTTTACATCTGCTGGAGTGCAGTGAGAACTCTCTTTATCACTTTGCTTGTCACTCACAGGTTTGTGCTGGCTTCCCAACCCTGCAGCATGTGCTGGTGACAGCAAAGTAACGATGGAAATAACTCTGCCTTCTGTATTAAGTTAGTTTTGCTGTGACTGTCTCCCCCTCCATCTTTCTCTCCAGCTTTTTGGGCAGAGGCCATCTTTGAATTGCACGGAGGACAGTGTTCATCTGCTAAGAGCTGTGTGCAAAACACTTCAGTGGAGCTTAAACATCAACATGTGCATGGCTTCAGGTCAGTTAAGTAGTGCTGCCCCCTCCTTGTTTAGCAAACCACTCTGTACAAGCAATCAGGCTTAATCCCACACTTAACATTCATCACAGGCACAGCAGTTTTGCTGCACAGAACTTGATTCTCTTTCTGGTGGAAATTGCAGATCTCAATATATAATAGACAAATTTAACAGAGAGTGGGCTCTGCCAGGAGCTGGACAGGTACCCAGGGGAAGGCAGGGCAGGGGTGGTGTCTGCTGTGCCCATATCTATAGGAGCTTGGAGAGGGTGACAGCCCACTGGTGCATCCCATCACCAGCATCCAGTCCCACTGGTGATAAATGAGCATCCCTTCCTTGTGTCCTGGGGCAGAGATGGCCCTGCAGGGTGGTTAGGCCATCCTGTGTGGTTCACAGGCAGTGATTAATGCAGATTAAGGGTCAGAAGCGCCTTAACTATTAATGGTACCTGTCAGTTTGCTGAAATGTGTGTTATTGTGTGGTCCAAAAGCCCTTCCCCAGGCCAAACATACTGCACCAGCTGAGAATTAGGGACTGTGGGTAAAGGAGGGCATCACCCCTCTCCATCCTGGCTTTGGGAGGCAATGGGAGGGCTCAGGAGGTGCTAGAAGGCAGCTGCATGGCACAGAAAGGCAGTCATTCATCCCAGCTGTAGCAAAAGCATTGGGGTTTGAGACCTATCTTCTATTTTTAGAAAACTGAAATATTGAATATTGATTTTGTCTGCTTTTAGAAAATTGGGCAGGTTCCTGACATGTTCCCTGAGGGTTACAACCTAGTAACTGGGGTTTGTGGCCTTCTTAGAAGTAGGCTGTTCCTACCTGTGGTTTCGGTCCCTATAAGTTGAAAATGATCTCTTTCAGCATTTACTGCATGTGAGAAAAGTATTTCTTCTCGAGTGAAAACAAGGGGCTGCAGGCTTGGGACTACAAACTGGCCTACTTACAATGAGTACTGAGCTCCCTTGAGAGACAGTGGTTTATAGTGTTGGTCAATAATGGAAAGTGCCCCAGCATTAACAGTATGAAGCACAGCTTGGAACTGAGCATTATGGGCTGCAGTTTAAACAAGCTCGCAGGCTTCCTCAGATCAATTCCATTCAATTCTATGCTGGTTTACAGTGATTCTTGTAGTCCCTTGTAGATCTGTTCAGATCCTTTTGAAACACATTAAAAGCTGAACTCAGCTTGGGTAATGGTAGACAGAATTCCTGCCAGAGTTTTAGTTGCTTTGGCTTACAGGTCTGACCGCAGGAAAATGCTGCAAAGTGCTTATCCAGATGCTTGTAATACTAAAACCACCATGGGCAGAGTTCTATCAATATAAACATGCTTGGTTTAGGATGGTTATTCCCCTCTTGTTCCAGGTAGATGGTCCAATCAGACCAGTATATTGCTTGTTTTCTTCTTTACACCAGCAAGTGTTGTTGACCCACTGTGCTCTTTTAGTAGGCTGGCAGGGATCTGTCCCTGCTGCGTGATGGGGAAGCTCAGGCTGCCTGCACAAGAATTACAGGGCTGGAGGCAGCAAATACTGGGCCCAAACACCTCTGACATGGTTGCTCTGCACAGGGTTGCACAGGTTGCCTTTCTGTCACAGCTTGCTTTAGCTTTACTTTTGAGTCTTTGACAGGGAACTTTGGGCAGAATGACATGTTCCACTTTTGAGAAGTCCCCCCTCTGCTCTGCCCTGCTCTCTGAAGAGCTGAGGAGCTGGGTGGCAGCTGTCGTATAACACATAACATACTTCTCAAACACTGCTGCGCTCTCTGCCGCAGCTTGCTGCTCAGGGCAGTGGAGTCTCGAGTCCCAATCAGAGACTGGATGGTCAGAGCTAATTGTGAAATGGTCACATTTGATGCTGCTGGTGAGGATTCTCATATAGCACTGATAAAGTGCAAATGACAGTCAAGGGAAAGATTACTTTTACCCCCTGGATGGATTTGTTTTAAGGATGTTGTGCTGGCTAAAGTTGTCCAGTGAAATGCTGGATGTTGCTGTGACAGTTACCAGGATGTACATAATCCTTTCTAGAACATCTGAATTTAATTGCTTATATATAATATAATTCAGAATAATATATCTCTGTCTTTTTGTTTTATTTGCCTGTTCCATGGTGGTAACACTATTTCAATTCCAGAAGCAACCCAGTGGCCAGCTGTCTTCATTAGAGAGATGGTATTTGAGGAAGACTTCTTTGCTCTCTATCTGTTCTTTGTCCATGACAATCCAGCCCACACTCCTGGCTAAGCTGTTCCAAAATACAATCCAGGTCCTCCATGAGCAAACATGCCAACTGGGGAACTGAGATGCAGGCAGTCCTCCCAGGAAGCTCATTCCCTGGGGCTGCATCAGGGTCTCAGCTAGTCCCATCTGCCACCAGAGCTGTCCTCCTTCCTTGCGTCAGAGCAGATGTCTATTGTGCTAATTGCTGGAGACCAGAGCTGCGGCAAAGGTCCTCATTTGCTTTAGGACTGGGAAATCATCTTTCTGGGACACTACAAAGTCCTGCCTCAAAGGCAAGCATGTTCTTTTCAAGGTGTAGAGGCTCAAAGCCTGCTGTGGACTCAGATGGCCATGTTCTGGTTGTTTTAAAGGGAACGGGGGGAGTGGGAGAAAGACTCTTGTTGGCAGCTTTGAAAATGTGTGTTGAAGACCGAGGAGTCTGGCTAGTGAAATGTGTTGCATCTGTTGGCATGGAAAATGAGAGCCTTATTTTTGAACTAATGTTATTTGACTAATACAACGTGCTTCCAAACTGCTTTGTTTCTAAATACCCAAATAATGTGAAATTTCCAAGGAACTACTGTGACTTTCTCCGAAGTTTTCATGTCCTACTTATTTTTCAGCCTGTTTCCTTTCCCCTTTCAGATCTGTGTTATTTGCCAAACTCGTCTTTAAGCATTCCTGTCTCTGATTCGGTGTGCTAGTAGCACAGCTGTTTCACAACCCTGTATTTGTTTGTGGGCGTGCTAGTAGCACAGCTGTTTCACAACCCTGTATTTGTTTGTGGGAGAAGCTAAAATGCTTTCCTGGCATAGGAGAAATCTCTGCCCCGAGGAGTTCAAAGACTAAGACTAGAAAGCCTGGACCAAGAAGATAACAGACCATTAGTGGTTTGGGTATTTCAGCCTTACTCGGGTGACCAGATTATATTCTTCCTGCAAACACAAACCTCCTGTTTGACCTGGGGCAGGTCATGTGAATTGAAATAGTCAAGGATATGCAGGCAGCAGTGATTTGGGCATTGTATCACCCTACTCCTCCCTAGAAGATAGTTCTACGCCCACCTCTGTGGAGCACTTCAAAAACAAATGCGTAGCAGACAGTAAGACCTCCAGATACTAGCAACAAGAGGCAGATTAAGTGTGGAAAAGGAAGCTCCTGCACAAAGGACTATCATTTGTGGCAAGCTGGAATTAAATCTTAAAACTCAATAGAGGTGGTTACACTGAAAGCTCCTTCACAAAACAAATTGGCATGTCCTGAACTTCTGCTGGCACAGCTGAACAGCTTCCTCAGCCTGACCCTCCTCCTCTGTGCTGAAGGGATTTCATTCCATGTCAGCAGGCTGGATAGGAGGAGGAGACTGCAAAAAAGTGGCAGGAGTACAAGGCAGAGAAGTTCAGCCATGATGTGAAATTCACGGGAAATGCTAAGGAGGGAGATGAAAAGGTGACCAGTGATTTTAATCTGTGAAAGGGATCTGGGAGATGTTCAAGTATGTAGCCAATGATGTATGGTCAGCAGAGGTCAAATCTGCAATCCTCTTTCTCTGCTTGCCTCAGTAAATTTTGATGGGAGCATTGCTGCATACCCTGCCTGTCAGCTTGGAATTGCCCATGTAATGGTTGGACTTGATGATCTTAAAGGTCTTTTCCAACCTAGTTGATTCTATGATTCTAGTGGAAAATGACCCATACAAACAATGGCACTGCCTTTTCAATCTAAGGATACTAGACTGGGTGTGAATTTCATTCCATGCAAGATACCACTTCCTTTATCAGGCAACTTCAGAATGAATAGGGTTAAATGAGGGCCAACTATCAGGGAGTGCATATGTTCATCTTCTGTAATACAGACTGTCCTGCAAATCTCTCATGGGGACTGATGGATAAAACTAGTAATAGAGTAGTAAGGGACTACTTAGCCCAAGTAAAATGGTAGCACAAATAGGTCCAAGGCTAATGCCCTGCTTATTATATCTATGTAACAAGAATTGCACCCTCAGGACTACTAGAAGTAGCATGTAGGAGGTGTATCGGGATTTCAGTGTTCCTTTCAGCTTCCAGAGACAACTTATGCTGGCTAGGGAGACACTGATTGTGGTGAACAGGCTGGTGGGCATGTGAAATTGCCACTGAAAATCAGTGTTTCTAGCACACTGTTCCCTCTTGCACTCTATTCAACAGCTCTGAGAATGAAATGGTTTTGAGCAATCTCCTGGTCTATAACAATTGATTAAGCATTTGTTAAAACATCTATTAAAAATGTATTACGCCTTTCTAAATTATTTGTTAAGGACTGCTTGAGCTCCCTGTGATTGTGTTACAGTTACTATCCATGTACTCTAGCAGACTTCTTTGGGATATAAAAATGAACAGACAATAGAAACTCTTATAGTCATATACATCTTGCTTGTGTTTTCCACTCCAGATGATTCTAGTTAGCAGAACAGGGAGGTTCAAGGAAAACATGCCTGCAGCAAAGTGCCTCTCAGATAATGTTACATGAAAGGGGTCTTCAGTTCTTGTTTTACTGCAGCATGTGTGTGCAGTGAATGAAATAATACTTTGGAGCATGGTGTATTTAAAAGGGTTAGAAGGGACTAGAAAATCAAGCTAATTCTTTAGGTGACATATGTTCCACTTCTACCTTGTGTTACTTAATGAAATATGCTATTTTTCTTATGGTATCTTACCCACTTTAACTGCTACTTAACTTGATCTCATATAGGAACCTTTGAAATGTCTGTTGGCAAAACCTGATGAAAAGGCAGCGACATGCTTGAAACAGAAATATGAAGAACAAAAGCTGTTACCATTTCTGATAGATGATAAGATGATGACAGGACCTATAGCTATCTAAAAGGAGGAACAAGTAGGTAATGGGCTCTCTTACGAAGACTGATCATCACTGCTTCAGTGATACAGACCCAGTGGCATCACTGCATAAGCCATGAACTTTGTAGCCTGGTGAAACCAGGCACACCCTGCCCGTTTTCCTTGGGAGTCCTCTGCTTCTCTTGGCCCATTTTCCCTGGGAGTCCTCTGCTTCTCTTGGCCGATTTGTCCTGGGAGTCCTCTGCTTCTCTTGGCCCGTTTGTCCTGGGAGTCCTCTGCTTCTCTTGGCACCAAAGAATGGGTTGAAGTGTTTGCCTTTCCTAGAGCTCAGCTGTGACTAATGTAAGCTCCCTGTAAGCTGTGGTTTTAGTTGTGCTGAATATTCACACAGAAATGGACAAAGTGCCTCTCAATGCAAATTTTTCTGCCCATCTGATGGGCAAAGTGTGTGTTCACAGGTGAGAATATCCAGTCCTTCCTAGACAAGACTCTGAGAGTTGCCCAGCCTTCAGAGTGCCTGTCACCTGGGCTGGTCTCATGATCCCATGCCCACCCTTTATTCCTCTCCCCACTGGTGACTGCCCACAGGAGGTTCTGGCACAGTCCTTTACCTTTCCCCATGAAAAAACATTCTATCCACATGCCCCCTGGATTCACAGGGTCAGTCCTCACCTGCCCTGTAATGCCACTGATTTCAGAGGGGCAGCTGTACACCACCACATCTGTCCATACACAAGTTGCTTATGTTGCATGGGAGCACAGTGGTACCATGTGCTTCCATGGGTGGGCTGAGGGCTGAGGTACATCTTCTCTCTTGCACAACTACACGGGTTGCTGCAGAGGGACCTAAACTAAAGAAAACCAAGGAAAAATGTGTCAATTCAGAATTTTATCTTAATCCCTACCAGAAACTAGACTAAGCCTGGAGCTTTTGTTTTAAATAATAGCTATAGCATTGGTGTTACAACCGAGTCAGTCAATCAAAGTAAAAACCAACAAAACAATGTAGCATCAAATTAGAAAAAGGAGCCAGTCTCTTCTGTTTTATTATGAACATGTTTCCTCCTTCAATGTTTTCACCCACAGGGTGAGTTAGATCTGAAGTGCTCAGAAAGCAGGCATGCATTCCCTAAAGGGTTCCCTTCCTCACTCTGCTTGAGATGACTGTTACAGGGTGGGAAAAACCTGCAGCGGTGCTGCCCAGGCCTTGCACAGTGGCCAGTTGGCACAGGCCAGCTTATCACTGCACCACACAGGCCACACCAGGCTGCAGTACACCTGATGAGGCAGAGGTGGGAAGCATGTCATGGTTTGTCCATCCTCACCCTGCATGGACTGGGGCTCTCAGGAGTCACCCCCTTCTCCTTCTGGGCAAGTAGTGGAAAGTCAGCCTGTCATCATTAGATCTTCATTAGACATTGGCAAGAACTTGATTTATTGTGCTTGAAAGTGTGTGAATGTTACCCTTTGGCTTCATTCCTGTCTTTCTCTTTGAATGTCTTACACAAAACTACAGCTGAAATCCAAAGAATTTTGGTTAAAACCAGCAATATAAAATGTTAGAGTGCTGAATAGGCTCTGTAATGAGGCTAGCAGTGAAATGTTCACAGGCTTGAGGTACTGTTTGAATCTCCATTCAGGTAGCTCGCTGAGAGAAGCATTCATAACCTGCCTGAATTTCCAGTGCAGCTGATTTAAAAACAAAACAAAGCAGGTTGGAAGCAGAAGTAATTAAACTGATAGTTAAACCCACACTGGTGGAACTGTGGGGGGCAGAAAGTCACACAGCTTGCTTTTTTTTATTTCAGGAGTCTTCCTTTTGTTGTTTTCTTCCAAGTGATTTCAAAGGCTTTTCAAAGGGAAGATTAGTGCTGTTCCCAAGTTACAGTCCAAGTCAGAGCAGTCCCATGGGATTTGGGTCACCTGGAATGCCTTTCCCCGCCTCCCTGGGCTCAGGTCCTCTGCCTTAAAACTTGCCACTCACCAGGGCATCCAACTGTGTCACGAATGGTGCTGTGTCCCATTATCTCCCTATTCTTCTCTGGGTCAAAAGCAAAGATTATGAATATATATATATCTGTTCTGGTCATGCCTCTTTCAAAGGAAGCTGAAAACAAGTTTACTGGCTATTATGTTTTGAATCATAGATCCAAAATCTTCCTCTGACCTCCTCCTTTTGTGTGCTGTGCAATAGCCTTTGCTAAGTAGTAGCTGGAACCTTTAGGAAAACTGCAGAACAATATACCCCTTGCCTTCCTTGCTGGCTCTGCGCATGGTGGCTAGTGCTGGGGCTTAAGGCATGGCAGTCACAGGGGGAAAGGAAACAGCCTGAACATCTTCTTGGGTTATAGGACTCACTGTGCTCTCAAGGAAAAAAAAGCATCAGCAAAGCAGGAAGAACAGTTAATAGAGTTTGTAGGGGAGATTTACCGAGTACAAATTAGCCATTGTGCCAAATACCTCATTTGATTGTTTTGTCATGCACTAGTTTTCAATATCGCTGTTGCTGGGACCGAGCAGGAAATAAACAAAACCAGACATTTTTGTATGAGTTAATTCAGTTGCCTCCAAAGCTCAGGTCATTCTTATAGTCCAAAGCTGCAAAAAGTGCCCGAGTCTTTCTTTATTACCCTATTTCTACAAGGTCATGCTTTTTTTTCCCCCCTCTCCCATATATATAAGTGAGCAGATACAATACAGAGGAGGCAGCTCTTGCTGGAGATAACTGAAAAGAAACTGCTGGGATTTTTCTTCCCTCACAGTGAAACATTTTTATCACTTTTTGGAGCCAGGGAAGTGGTCAGAGGCGAAACCACAAAACCTTTCTCAGCCTCTCAAGCCATTGAGAGGTGGATGATCACTCTCTTTTCTGGTCTTGATACTGTATTCTAGAGTCAAATACATCAGTCCAGAGAAACAACCAACCAGGTCATATTACCTAGGTCATATTGACAGGGGCAGGAGTATTTTGTACTGTATTCAAGCTGGTTTAAATGGAGAAAATGTGCAAGTAGAGTTTTATGGAGCTTTTGCTGAGGGATGTTTGGGAGCAGAACTGGAAAGCTTGGAAATTTGTCTTGAATTTGTTTTTTGCATGTTTGTTAGATAGTTTTACATTATTTTGTGTCATAGCATAATAGAATTGATGTATTTTCATTTTCAGCTCTAGGCAGAGAATTGAAATGTAGTGGTGGTTAATATATTTTAGTAGTAGCTGGCCCAAAAAATGTTTGAAAGACAATTAGTTAAATAACATCATTTTATTTTAGTAATGACCATGTATATTTTGTAGAATGAACATATCAATATAAAAGTGAAAGAGGAACATGATATTCCGAATCTCATAATCTTTGGGTGTATCTGTTGGCAGTCTGTATTGGAAAGAAAACATATACAAAATCCAAATATCCTGCAGGCCAGAAATCCTATCATCTTGCCACAGATACTGGTTAAAAGAAAAGGACAGAAAAAGAAAGAAATTAGAAAACAAACTGGAATGAGAAAAAACAAAGTCGGAAAGATGAGAGGGAGACAACAATTACTTTTGATTTTACATTAATATTCACAGTTAGGCAAAACAGCCAGTGAAAGAACAGTGTGGTATTCCCAGGAGGAATCAGGAAAAGTTCAGTTCTGCATATTGTACCCATTTATGTAATAGTCAAAGTAGATATTTACCAGATCTATTTATTTTTCATTAATGAATAAATGGATGATGGCTGGGTCCTGCCACGTTGCCTGCAACAAGTGAACAGCTTTACTCAAGTTGCTTCTCACGGACTCTATGGTCTGTTTACATCAGCCCAGGAGAGTAAAATGACCTTTGAAGTTACTTGGATCCACTTCAACACCCCCAAAGTGCTGATAATAACAATGGGGGACCCACAAAATACGGGTGAGGGAAGCAGCCTTAGATATGGCTTAAGCCAGAGGCTCTGCACTTCTGCCTGGCAAAAAGTGTAAAATAGCATTAGGGACAGGAACTCAGTGTCCAAGATGGGTGTTTGTGGCTCTGCATGTCCCAAGATCTCTTAAATCTCAAAATATCCCCAAAATGCCCCTCTGATAGAAGTTACTATCAGAGACTTCACGTGGTAGAGTCAGTTTCACCAAGTCATTCTTTCCAGATCAGGTCAATGTTAGAACTCACAGGAAAATGTATTAAAAGAAAAAATTACTCATCCTTTTTACTTCTGACTTTTGCGGGGAAATTGAGGAAATTTTGTAAATTAACCTGATTTTTTGCATGTAGCTGTCCTCTCCAATAGAAGCAAATGGCTCTCACCACAAGTGAAGCCTGTCCATGTTGGAGGTACAGAAGCAACACATAGTCCTACTTTGTGCCTGCTCTGCTCTAAATGCAGGTTAAATAGGTAAGTGTTCCTTTCCCATGCATTTCTCTCTTCCTTGCTTTTCTTTTGTTGCCCATGTTTCTCTCCCTCTGCTTCCCAAGCAAGTCTGGTGTTGTAGAACTGGGTTCATAGAGCAGCAGTGCAGTTTGTGAAGAACAGTGGGGTTTCTGGAAGTGTCTTTTCTTGGAATATTACAAATTAATCACCACAAGACTCAATTGTTTCATCTGAACTTCACCCCTTTCTACCTGATGGATAGCAGTTAGTGGTCAAAACAGGAATAAAAGGATTAATTAACTCCAGTGGAGTTTCTCCTACGTTCCTTGACATTGAATTTACTCAGGGATCTGACTGAAAACCAAGTTAGCTAAAATCAAACAGACTTCACTGGACCTTGTCTCAAGCTCTGTCTGAACTACACCCTAGGAAGAGAAATCTGAAGCTTGAGTGTGAGGACAATGTGGAGGAGTGCTGCAGAAATGGAAGAGGTAGGCCGTGCAGTATCTGTGTTGTGATTATTTCTTATGACATAGTTTTCCTTCACTCTTGCAGTCTTGATTAACTGACCCACCCTTTTTTGGGTGCTGTTCCTCTCTTCTGCTCCCAGATTTATTTATTTGAGGGTTTTGAACAGGTAGTTGTTGTTTTGCTGGGGTTTTTATCACTTGTCCCTTTGGTCTGAAGTTAGGGTGGATAGGCAGGCAGACATCACTCATCCAGGGAAGGGAGAGACACTGAAGGCTGCAGCAAGCTCCATGCCTCTTTTTCTCTGTGGAAACGTAAATATATTGCATCCCTACATCCTGTGTCCCAGAGCTCTCAATACCTTTCCATCCTTTACAGCCCTTCTTTTTTGCCATCCCTATCTCATGACCTTCACTCTCACGCAGGGCTTCCTACCTGTTCCTGGGGGTGCATGGAGAAATGATGCCTACCTGGAGGTTGCTGCAGCTGGGGAGCCAAGTGGGGGGTCCATGGTGGGATCAGTCACTCTAGGACATCTGGCTCTAGGAGGGCTGTGGTGCTTGTGGGCAGCACCCCTCTTCCCTGTCCTCTCCTTTTCCACAAACCCAAAGTTCGTGTTGCTGCAGCAAACACAAGTTTTATCAGCGGTGGCCAGCTGGAAGTCTGGCCTTGTACCAGATAACCACGGTGTAACTCAGACCACTTTCGATTCTCCCCTGCCTCCTCCTCCGTGAGTTAGTAGCTATAAAGCACAGCTATGGGCAGCAGCAAATCTTTCTATAATCTGCCTTCCAGAGCCAGGTAACAGTCCCGGTTTCTCATCCTATCTCTCTCCCCCTTGTTCTTGCTCTCTTTTAGGGACAGGTAACAATAATACTACACATTACATGTCCTCCTTACAGCTAGATAACTAATGATTGCCATTATATCTCTGCCAAAACTAGGTAACTGCAACACTTTTCGTTATCTATCTGTCTTAAAACCAGTAGCAGCAGTGCTCTAAATTATGTACCTTTCTTCCCTTCTCTCTGTCAGGCAGGTAATTGTTATGCTCATCTTTATGTGTCTTTCCTGGAGCTGTAATAGTTTTCATTGTATCTCCTCAGAGCTTATTATGGTAATGTTCCTTACTGTATATTTCAGAGTCATAAGCTGATATATTTTAGAGTCACCTCTGTAGTAGTTTGCCTTCTGTATTTCTTACAATTTGGGTAATTAAAATAGTGTCCTTGGGTGAACAGTGTTCGGAAGAATTATGCTTTTCCTCTCAGGAGCTCTCTATGGACTGCCTTGGGGTTAGAAGTGTCCTGTAAAGAGGCTTCTCCCCACTCTTGATCCAAGGGTGGCTGGTGCCATTCACCTTCGGAATTTTAGCAGCGCTTTACTGCCAAGCCACCGCAACCATGGAATATGCTGAGAGGGGCTTGGCCTCCCCAGGGGCTTGGCGTCCCCTGCTGCTTGGCACCCACCTTCAGAAATCAGGGTGTCCTACATGCCCTCATTTTCTTTTTTGTAAACTGAGATGCTGAGCTGTTGAGAGGAGCAGGCTGCTCCTTTACACTGTTCAGCACCATTACTCCTGATTTTGATGTCACTCTTCTTTCTTATCTCATAATATAAATCTGCTGTGCATGGGTAACTGAGGCAAGTCTCACAAACTCGGCTATGATTCCTTGAATATTTTAAGGAATTACCTTTCTGGGACTTCAGTGTTTGCTCTTCAGTTTTCTTGTGACAGTACACTGTCTTCTGTGAGGCCCTGATGGAGCAGAAATAATACCGTGTGGTTTAAGTGATTTTCCTCTTTGCAGCATGTATACTAAACAGGTTAATAAGGCAGTAGTTGGTGATCAAGTTATGTAAAATAACTCCAAGCAGCAAGTCCAATTTGAAAATCACTTGATAAACTATTCAGTAAATGCATCTGCATAAATAACACACGGGAATAAATTGGAACTGGTTTGAGAGCAGAAAAGGGGGGCTACGTTTGCAGCATGGTTCAGGGACTGTAAATCAAATCAAACCACTTTTGTCTCCTGTTCCAGCTTTTATTAGAGAATCAAAATTCAGATCAGTCTCATGAAAACATCTCCTTTTAGTGCTTAAATCTCATAAGTAACCCTGCCTCTATTTACAAGTGAACACCGCCTCGCTGTGTTCATGCTGCCTGCCCATAACCCCAACATGAAATAGCTGAAAACTAAAATACATCTCAAAAAACATTTTGTTTGAATTTTGACATGAAGTAGAGCAGAAGCTGCTTAGAAAAGCAATGTGATGTGGCTGCAGGTTAGGGGCATAACACATGGAGAACTCTTAAACTTCATGGGAAATTAACAGGTATAGCTGAAGCGGGTAATTTCAGGAGTGCAGGCATAGAAGTTGATGCAGACCTGTGAATAACATTACATCCAGGAACTGTGTTACTAAAATTGCCACCTTCTTGAGTGGCATGGAAAAAAATCACAGAGGAAATCAATTGGCACTATTATGGTCTAATCATGACAAGCCAGTGAAAATGGAGGGCATTCTGCAACTGAGTCAAAAGCTGCAAAGTTCATTGCAAGAGCACTACATATAGGAGAAGGGCTTCTAGCAAAGCCAATCTAAGTGAAGCTTAGATGAGAAAGATATGCTGGCAATATTTTTTCATATAAAAGAAAATTGAATTCTTAGCCAGGATATGGAGGGGAAAAAAAAAGTTGGGATCCAGTGTGATTGTGAAATTCCCTCTGTGATAATCTGATCTGGAGACCATCAGCCAGGGGAGGCTTTATCTGTCATTGCCTGACAAGGAGAGGAATCAGCAGAGGTGATTGCTGTCAGCAGCAAAGTCCATCGACTGTCATGAGAGCAGAGCTGGGGTAGTGCTGAGCACCTCCTAATGCAATAATTCGTGCATAAATGAATGTCATGAGGTATTTGGTGTAAATTGCTGTTGATTTCAGTATGTGTAAAATCAGCCCTTCATAAACAGCTTGAAAGTAAGAGATAAGTATGTGCTGCACAAAGTGCTTTCACTTTTCTGTGCCTCTGTTGCTTGGATGAAATGTTTTTGCATCTCATTTCCCCATCCATAAAACAGGTATGTGGGCACTCCTGCCTTTGCCTTACATACTGAGAGGATGATGGGCAGTGAGAGGCTATCAGATCGCATCGTAACTTTAAATGTTCAATTTATCAAGTTGAACCAGGGTATGAGTAGTGATGTGGTATCTGAAATACAGTTTTGAACAGTCCATCACAGGCTGCTTTTATGCTCTCCAGAAACTCAGCAGACCATGAGTTCACCAGTACTGGCAGCTCTTAAGATCTGTGGTACACAGCACCAAACAGACAGGCTCCCTGTCTTAGATGAAGTCTTTCTAAGTTACACAGCCCCCTAAAGAAAGACCCTGCTTAGTACTTGTTGTGTTGCATTGACTAGTTAAAAGAATTATTTCTATCTACTTGCTAACATAAGGAAGAATAAAACAACCCATTCTATGTCTCATAAGGTCTACCGGTCTCAGACAATAACATGCAGCACAGGCAGCTGTAATGAAAGCCAAGCAACTTATTGACAAGGAGCTGAAGGATTCCATTTCTGGAAGAAAGAAATAATTTACATTGAGGCATTCCTTTAATTTGTTTCAGCTGAGGTCAGATCACTTGATTCTTTCTTCAAACAGCTGGGAAGCTTTTACAGATTTCATAATGTGTTCAAGGTAGCTTATGCCTTTGCAAGAGAGCTGCTTTCAGAGAGCTGCAAATACTTATGTTCTAATGGAGGTGGTACTAAACAAGGAAGAGTTACATAAATGCCTTGTAGCATAGGCTTCATGTGTTAGGAATATTAAAAATAACTCCTCAATGCTCACAGGGTCTTATTTCAGTAAAGTGTGCTCTGTTTTCCATCCTGTTATGCATGACTTCAACTACAAAGCCATTGTAGAATTGAAATATATCGGAATATCCAATACACAATGCCCCTTGGCAAAACCCATGTGAAAATAAGAGGGCTTAAGAGGGAAAATACATTTGATATTCATATATGAATTGACTAGATAGTCAATACACTGGCCTACCTTTTTGCTTAGTCTGCAGTTAAGTGTAACTGTTTTGTGTCTGGTTTCCATCGAGCTTCAATGAAGCAGCATACAGAAAACAGCCTATTCCTAAAGAGAAGAGGTCCCAAATGTAAACGACTTTGCTATATTTGTGATTAGGAAGATCCATGATTTGGGGCTTTCTGCTGTGAGACCAAGCCCAACTTTTAACATCCAAGGGAGGGTCTTGAAGTCAGACTCTCTTAACTCTGCTTTCAAGTTTTATACGAATCCATAGCAAACCTCTTCCTGCTCTTTTAGCCTGGCTTCCTGTATAAAATGTCTCTGTGGATGGGACAGTCTGTCATCCTTTCCCCAATAACTTGAAGTTGTTCAGTTTCATCATTTCCCAAGGGATCGAAAGCCTCAAAACATAGTATTGCTGCAAGTATAATGAATATAAACATCTGGATAAAGGAGAAAGAGGGTAGTGGTGTTCCCCACTACACAAATGAGGTTGCAGTAGGCCCCTCCTCACAGCCATCCAGGAGTTGTGAACCATGAGAAAAGCTCGGGATAGAGCTCTGTGCTCCTTAGACTTCAGAAATCTCAGCACAAGACAGGGACTCCTGGTGAAATAGGCTTTTACTCAGCTAGATGGGAACTCTCACTTGTTTGCTTTGCTAGTCTGGGGAAAGATTTTTAAAGCTTTACCGTAAGCTTTGCTCCTATCTGAGACTGGCAAACAGGATTTGCCAGGGTAGGATAGGAACCTTTAAAGATTAATGTGCATATGCAGACCAGATCCTCAGATGCACACTTGACACCTGATTCACTGAGCATGCAAGAGAGATTGCAGCCAGATTGCAGCCTGAAGAAAAGGAGTGCAATTTTGCACTCTTCTAGTTTTGTGAAGAGTTCTTTTGTTTTGTTGTTGTTGGTTTTAAACCTAATGAATTACGAGGAAGAGAACAGAGAATGAGATCTAGCAGGGCCTTTCAGCCCTCTCTGGAGAAGAGAAAAAAAACCCAAGCACATAAAAAGTCTTGATTATCAAAGCCATTTTTAGGAGTTGCCAGGAAATTTGAATACCAGAAATTACTTACGTGCAACATGAATTCCCATGTTTTTATAGTCACAAAGGCCTTGAAACTAATGTGGGAAACTAATTTTCCTTAATCTCACATACAGTATGTAAATCAAAGACAGACCTCTATTAAAAGAAACAGTATTTCTGCACTTTCAAAACCTCTAATAACTTCTGAGTGCTTAAAATTTCCCTGGTGCATGTACATGTGCTTTCCTAGGAGGGCCTCTTATCTGTCTCCTCCCAGTGGCAAACACTGGGTGTGAGTTTCCAGTTTTCATCAGGTATCTCTGAGCCAAACTGTGCTGGGCAGGTGTCAGATGAGATGCTGTGCTCATGTTTAATGTATCAGCAGAAACTGTAATGGTATTAATTATGAAGCTTTAGAAATGTAAGGCAGAGTTAAAAGCTGTTTCATCTTATTCACTGCCAGCATGTGAGAAAGGATGGAGAATACAGGGAGAAGGATTAAAGGAGTAGCTGTGGGACAGTTCTGGTGGAGGTAGCACTTGGCTGGCCTAGTTTAGTCTCCATTCAAGCTGGGTTCCCATTGTATCGTATAGGTCTGGCAGCCTAAAGTAAGACTGAATACATGTAAGGGGAAATCTTGCAAGTTTAGTGTTGCAGTGGAAAGTAGATCATCAAGATAGTTCAGATTAGGCATTGTAAACCTGGGATTTCAGAAGGGAAGGAATGAAGAGATCAGTGTTCTTCTGAGCATGTCATGGTGCACAGAGCAGTGAGGAGAGACAGGCTTTTTCTAGGGTTGCAGATGTGCCCATCATGATGAGGTTAGGGTCTTTGAAAGAGAGTAACTGGACACCAGAATTTGCAATGTTGTTTTGTGACCCTAAAAGCTAAACTGGGAAATGGCATTTGTGAGAGAAAATGGCTTTAAATGAAGTAAATTCTCACATAGCATTGTTCATTTAGGCTTTATTTACTTAGTGGTAAGGGTTAGAGGTGGGATTTCTAAAAGAAAGAAGGATTTTTTTTTCCATATAGGTATATATGTCTGTATTTATCTCTATATGGAATTATCCATGTATATGTAAATATATATAAATATTTATTTATAGGCATGAATTTAGTCTTCAGAATTGCAATGAGAAAGGCAATTTTTCCATGTTCTTTAGCTCTTGATTCAGAGACTGGTTATTATGGTGTAGTTGAAGGTAAGGATGAAGGGTACAGTTACCCATACAGAAAGGCAAACACGAGGAGGGAGTGTTTCTGGTGGTGGGTTTACCAGCTATAAAGCTAGCAAGAGAACAGCACCTTAGGAAAGGGTACAACTTGCATATTTTTGTAGAGATACTACCAACCCAGTAGTTTTTCCTGGTTTTGAGGTTAGAATGAAAGCAAATGAGATTGTTTTCTACAGAATCTTGTATCGCCAAATAAGATCAAATCATTGTTTTAAACAGAGATATTACTATTGCGGATACAGTTTTCTAGGTAACTAGAAACAAGGTTTTTAAAAGAAAGTGATGTGCAGAGCAGTTTTCATCCATGCATGGTACTGTTTAGAGGAAGAACAGTCCTTGCAGAAGCAAATGGATTTATATAATGTTTTTATGTGTAGACAGTCCTTACCTGGATGTGGTTTTTGCTAGAGATTTACAAAGAAGGCAATGAGGTGTGCAGTTTCCTACTGATTATGTTACAGCCCTTGAGGGTTAGTAAGAAGAATGGTAGGATCAGGCAACCTCAGATTAGTTTCAGGGCACAAACTGCTTAACTGGGTATGGCTGGCTGCTATCACAGGGACAGCTAGAGTATGGCTTCTGGAAGAAAACACTCAGGAGGGTGATCCTCTGTGGCTTCTGTTGTGCCGGGGGACCTGGGTAGGGGAGTGGGATTTATACAAGCTCTGCTTATGCAGGGCAGAGGTTTCCAAAGGAAGCAGTCAGGAGAGAGGTTTTCTCTGATTCTGCTGGATTTAGAGGAAGAGGTCTTCTAGAAGCAAATGCTGAATTGCTGTCTTGGTTGGAGAGAAGAGGAAGAGGAGAAAAAGAGGAAGAGGAGAGGGACAGAACAGAAGAGGAGAGGAAAGGAAAAAGGCCTGCTGTCAGCTTAAGGATGGGATGGGAAAGGTTTCATGGTTCTGGTGGGGCAAAAGCTGTTTTGGGTTTGGTTTGTTTTGCTAGTGTTAGATTTATGGTCTTAGAAAGGAAGCTCTAGTTGTAGCAGGTGCACTCAAATTCTTTTATGGTCTATAGATGTAGAAAGGAGGAACAGGAGTGCACGGCTTTGTATCAGTATTGGTGTAGACTGGATTGCTTTCATTAAGTTTCAGAAATGTCAGGTTAAGGTTCCAGAAAGGCAACATCATGAAGAGTACATTTTCTCCTGTTTTCTTTACCTAATGTTAGACTGTGGAACAATGCTTTATAGAATTGGGTATATACTCTTTATTTTTTATATAGATACTATTCATGCTGGTACGTTTTGGTCCAGTAGAGATCAGGTTTTAGAAAAGAAGCAGTTAGAAGAATGGTTTCATACCGAAACTTTGTTTGACCCACAGCAGGGACCAGTTTTGACTGAGACCATGATCTTTACTTTTTGCACACAGTGGTTACCCAAGTGCTGTTTCCCTCAGAATTTAGCTTACACTCATTAACCTGTAACATTTTGAAAAGCAAATATTAAGGAAAGACATAGGTCTGCAATGAAGAATCATATTGGAATGGACAAATCATTTTGATTCAGCTCTTGGAGCAGTATGTTTTACACTGGGGTTATGATTAACATTAGGGTTTCAGACAGAGCAGGGAGGACTTCATTTTCCTATGGATTGGTGAATGTTCCACAAACATATGGTGGAACAGGGTAAACAGCGTTTATTCAGTTTGAAGTAAATATCAGCCTCTAGGTTTAGAATCAGTGTAAGACTAAGGTTCTAGAAAGAAGAAAGTAAAACTCTGGTTTCCTACTGCTTCTTTATTGAGTAGGGAAGGCCGGAGAACAGAGAGATGCAAACACATGAGAGTCATGGCATGGCTGGACACAGGAGTTGTTCGTTATTAGGGCTCTTCTTAGATCATTAGTTGGCTCTGTGTTACTAACATGGGCAGTGTGACTCAGTAAACCCTACCCCATTTCTGCAGGGACTCTGTGAGACCTTGAAAGGTGTGTGTGTTGCTGTCACAGCTCTGCTTAAAAGCTTAGAGGTAGTAAAACTTCCACATTGGCAGAAGGTCTCAAAAAGTACATCAGTAAACACATCCAGCAAAGGAACTGAGTTCACCTCTGTCCTAACCCCTGTGGTTACAACAGGGTAGCATCAAGATGTGCTGGAGTGAAATGAGATCATAAAAAAAATGGCAGTAACTGAGCAGCAGCAGATTTGTCAGCCTGAGGAGGTTGCAAGAACTACAGTAAAGATGGGCAGGGTGATGTGGGGACAAAGCCTGTGATACCTGGAGCTCTCACAAATGGTCGTCAATTTTAATGGGAGCTGCTGGAGCTCAGTGGCACTAGAGCTTGTCATTTCAGAAAAATGTTGTACAGGGAATGTTATGGTCTGTTTCTGAAGGAAACGACAACTATTTCCCCCTTGGAAAAGACTCCCCAGAGCCAAGTTGATGACTGAGCTTTGCATAAATTAAATCATATTCAGACTCATTCAGAGGGGCCACTGTACCAGTGAAGGGGAGGAATAAATCCCGCAGAGACAGCTGTGGTGTGTATGAGACTGGCAGCCCTGTACAATGCAGTACAGGCATGCGGCCTGCCCAGCTATGTACAGGCTGAGTCAGAAAGCTATCAGTCGTCATCACAGCACAGTCCTCATCATCCCTTGGAGGTCAGAGAAGCTCTTAAGGATGGAGCTAGGCAGTGGTCTAGTCTGCCAGCAACATCCTGCCAAAAATGCTATACCACACATGCTTGCAAGGGTCAAATAGCATTGCAAAAATATCTCCAAGGGGGGAACTTCTGAGTAAGGACTTGAGAGACAAAATACGTCAAACATACATGCTGTATCTGAAAGAGTCTTTGTTGCTAAAGCATTGGGCTGGGATCTGCCTTGGTCAGGACTCTCTGCTGCCAGGGCAAAGGATGCTGACACTATGTACCATGGAGGCTTTTGATTCTCCACAGTGGGAAATCACATGCCAAAGTACCTGCATTTCTGCTTCTGCTGCATGAGACTTCCTAGGTAACGTGTTCCTCCTGGAGACCAGCAATGATCATGCCAGGCAGAGTCAGACCCTCAGTGCCACAGGGACACACACAACCTGTCCTGAAGTCTGCTTCTCACCCCAGTGCAAACTAGGAATTCTGCCTCCTTCTATATAATACTGGGAAATTCCTGTTAGAGAGAGCCATACATTGTAGATTATCTAAGTATTACAAAACATTCTGTATACGCCTGTGGTCTTTAATACAACATTCCCTTCCTGGTTTTATGCATTTTAGTGGGAATTTGCAAGGACTGTTCCAACAACACACGAGCAATGCAGATAAATGTGTCTGTGATTTCATGTAGCTTATGCAGCTGGTTTTCTGTAGAGGCTTAGTGTTATTTGGGATAATATTCATAGAAACATAGAATGGTTTGGGTTGGAAGAGACCTTCAAAGGTCATTGATTGGTGTTATTTTGCTTTTGAGACTGGCCAGGGTTTTGCAAGATGAAATGAAGTCTGTGTGAAATGAAGTCCCTTCTTTAGGACTATGAAGTGCTGGAATGGTGGTGAAAGAAAAGACATTTATGCTTTTACTTTCTCCGCAGATCTGGAAAGCACCGTGTGCTTTTCTGAGTGGAAAACTCTTACAAGAGAAATGCTTTTGTGGCCTAAATGTGGAAGAAAACCACCCAGCAGCCCTGCTGGTTGTTCCATGGGGTGGTGAACTCCAAGAGGAGCTTTCCCTGAGGAAAGCTGAGCACTGTCCCCCGTGGGGGGCACTCGGGGACAGTTCGCCTCTGTGTTGTTCCCCAGCCTGCATCCAGTTTTCTTTGTGCTCTGTTCCTTCTTCAGGCGTAGATGAGGCTCGGGGTTGTTAGAGACTCCACGTCCTGTTTCAGCATATACGATCTCAGCCTGACTTTGCAGAGGGGTAAATTTTCTTTACATCTGGATAGGGAACAAGTTTTTGCATTACTTACGTATAATACTAAATATATTAGTTATTTGTACAGCCAGTCTGTTTCAGAGATGTCTCATTTGGCTATAATCATCTGGGTAACTACTCTGTGATGTGTACCTGAGGAGTCCTAGAAAATCTTTTATTGGCAAATAAGACATAACTCTTAACTTTCAGCAATTGGAAAAACAGAGAAAAGAACTTAACAAATGTGTGTCTTTGTGGGGTTTTTTCAGTGGTTCTCTTTTTATTAACTCAGTAAAACAGTGCTCAAAATCATATTTCAGGGCTTTTAACTGACCACAGACTCAGGCAAATCATTGTCTTTCAGCTATTCAATACATTTGTACTGCATTTTCTGCACGGTATACATTTTTAGCTCTTTTTTTTGTTGAGAGAAATATTGATTTAGCCAATGAAAGTTAATTAATTTGGGGGGGGGAAATGTCATCCACAAGGGAAAGAGAGAACAGGAATATTTGGGCAATGCATACAGAACATTCTTTGTGTAGTTGACTGCGTTGAGGTTAGAGGGAGTATAGTTCCTTGCTGCTCTGGAGATTAATTTTATTGCTGACTGAAGATAGGTTTCCCAAATTGTTTTATCCACGAGCAGTGATACAGACATTGAAATGGTGCTGATCTATGTCAGGTCACAAATGCACTATAGTGTGTCTGTGCATTTGGTGCCCAGTCCCATCACCTGTGTCCTTCAGTGTGTTTCAGAGAGGATTTTAGGCAGTATCTTGAGAAGGAAGGAGTGGAAGAAATCTTTCCCATGCAGCTCCTTCGCAGGCTCATGACACGAAAAGTCATGACATGCTAAACTCCCAGTGGCTGATCCAGGGTGAGAGATCAGCTACTCTTCTGGTCATTGAACCCCCTCAAACCTCCTTGAGTGGTCTTGCATCCTGCGGGTTCAGACTGCTGGTTTGAGGTTATTCTTTGGGGTATTGTGCCTTCTAGTGGTTCGGGGTGGAAATGATGCAGGCAGGAAGGTTGAAAAGGGCTGAAAGCTGCTTCTGGCTTCACAAGTTGGATGTTGAAGCCTATAACATGGCGAGTGCAGGCAGATGGCTGAATTTAAGAAGACAATGAGGTGCTATTAATATGAATTATTAATAATACAAAGTACCGACATAAATTTAGATGTTGGTGTGTATATTATATATATATACACACCAATTATATGAGTGATCCCAAATTTGATCCAGCTTTGATCTTGCAAAATAGCCAAAAAGATCTTAGGTGAGGCCATCCCCCTGGTCTTTAAGGCTGTGTAAACATTCATCTCCTGCATGGCTCTTGACATGCCTCTCCACCTGGGAGATGAACTCTTCATTTGTATGCAGGAAAGCTGCAGTTCCAGGAAAACTTCAGTACAGTTCTTGTTTGTTTATATCAGTATAACTGGAGTTGGCACTGGAGTCAATATTACCTGTCTGCTTTAGAGGTGTGTATGCTTCCCACTAGAGGAACATGGGAGAAGGATATGAAGATGGGTCATGAGTTGATGAAATATCCTGTCTTGAGGCAACTGGGTGTTGGATCCTGAGGCTCACTGGCGCAAAGGCAGTAACTGGGTCTCTGAGAGCTTTGAGCACAGACTCCCCCTCCACGGTGGTGTGCCTGCAGCCCTTTGTACTGGGGTTGGGTTGAAGAGAGTGATCTTCTATCACATGAATCCCCTGATCTGCTCACTCATGAGGCCAGGGCATCCTTCATGCCCTCCTGTGCCAAAGCCCCCATCTTGACAAGCTGTTTCCCCAAATCCCTGCATCTGAGCTCCACGGGTACCTGAGCCATAACAGAAAGTGTTGGGAAACGGTATTTGTCTTTAATTCTGTGTGTGTGTTGTCTTCTCTCTTCTTAGATGAGTGTTTGTTCTGTTTTTCCGTTCTGAGGAGGGAAACTCTGTCTCCTGGAGAAATGAAACTTGACATGCTGCAATAAACAGCTGGTGGGCTCGCTATAGATTTAGACAATTTTGAAAGCTTGTCGTACTGCTTGTATTTTGGAGTTGTGCTATCTATTGCATCAGGTTAGCAGAGAAGTGCTCACCACACACCAGGTGATCGCATTAAAATCGCCACAGTGACAATGGACACCAAAACATTTTCAAATGCACTGTTTTCTGCCCTATTTTTAAGGTGACCTCCAAACCAAACCTAACTAGAGGAGCATATGTGTTTAATGCACAGTGCAACTGAAGTGAGTGGCTCCTTAGCCATGCCCAGAGGCCCCTTAGCACCAAGCAGTTATATAGGCAAACTCATCTTCTTCATCTCAGTTGCAGTTGTTGAATCTATTTAGTTTTGATCCACAGTAAAGATAGCAGCCTAAGGGGGCTGTCTCTGGGATGTATTAATTTAATCTCTGAAACCAGACAAGACTTTCTTCTTCAGTGTGACCTCTAGAGCATAGTACACAGATGGGGATAAATTTCCTCTTCTGAAAGACCAGTGGATGGTCCTCATTTGTGACCAGCACACCCAGCACAGTTCTTCCTACACCTATCACAGTCCTGTGGAAATATTGTCACAGCTGTCTCAGACACCCAGTATTTTGGATGAGGCTTGGAGCAACCTGGTCTAGTAGGAGTTGTCCCTACCCATGGCAGGGGGTTGGAACTGGATGAGCTTTAAGGTCCCTCTTAACCCAAACCACTCTATGATTTGCTTGTGTGCAGAAGGTTGGTTTTTACCTGCATTCTCTTGACTCCAGACCACCACTATGAGTGCCATGTTCCTCTGCCAAAGTATGGCTTAGAAGTGCAAGATAACCTTTTCTATTCCCTTACTGAGATTCCTTTAAAGCACCTTTTTCCAAATGGCTCCTACTAACTTTCCTACAAACAATTACAATGAAAAGAAAATGAGCAGAAGTTTTGAAACACAAAGGCAAAGGGAAATGAAACAAACCCCATCTGCCTCTGCAAAGTAGCCTTGACTAAAGCACATACTTTCTTATGAAATGTAGTTTACCAAATACTCAGATAAACAGCAATACTTAGTCTATTTTGCAACATCAAAGGATTTCCTACATTTCTTGATCTTATTTCAGCTAGTACCAACTCCTCTCATTAATTTTAACCTGAAGGGAGCACTTGCCTTCAGTGTCTAGGAATACATGTATTTTGAAATAAATGCAGTAAATACACTTTTCTTTCTAGTTTTGTATATATGAGACAGCCAGTAGCATGTACCATCCTCCAGGTATCTGACCTGGTGAATCTGTGCACCAGGTTGAATAGAGCATATGGGCAGGGTGCAAGGGACTGGGAATGTTCTTAGTAGGAACAGCAGCAGTAATGATGCCCAGGGGGTTTCCAGCTTTTTCCTTGGGAAGATTCAACGTGCCTCATGCTACAAGGCACATCCCCATTTCACAAGGGAAGGAACCAGTCTGTGGAGAGTGAATGTGGCTTGTCCCAGAGAGCCAGCAACCGAGCCCAGGCGTCCTCTGCTGTTGTCAGTGAAGTTTAAATACTCAGCTACTTCCCAGGGGACAGAGGAGAATGCACTGGGAAAAGAAATGATTTTGATGCATATTGAGAATAATAATATTTTTCTTCTCTCTGGGTCCAGGCAGCTTGGATAACAAGGCAGAATTCAGATGCTCGTGGCCTAGAGCCTAGCTGATGTAAGTAACGGCAGCTCTCTTGACTTCAATCACAACTTTTCACGCCAGCTGAGAATTAGGGCTCTGTTTGCAGAGCTCTTTGAACAATAAACGAGCCATCTTTTCTCAGCACTGTTTCCCTCTAATGAGAAGCCTTCTCCCAGGGAATGGCTGGGAAAATAGAAAACAGTCAGTGTTTAGAATCATAGAATCATTTAGTTTGGAAAAGACCTTTAAGATCATTGAGTCCAATCATAAACGCAGCACTGCCAAGTCCACCTCTAAACCATGTCCCCCAGTGCCATGTTTGCATATCTTTTAAATACCTCCAGGGATGGTGACTCCACTAATCCCTTGGGCAGCCTGTTCCAATGCTTGACAACCCTTTCAGTGGAGAATTTTTTCCTAATATCGACTCTAAATCTCTCCTTGTGCAAGTTGAGGCTGTTTACTCTTGTTCTGTTGTTTGTTACCTGGGAGAAGAGACCGACCCCTACTTCACTACAACCTTCTCCCAGGTAGTTGAAGAGAACAATATGGTCTTCCCTAAGTCTCCTTTTCTCCAGGCTTAACAACCCCAGTTCCCTCAGCCAAGGTGATAGGAGGGGAGGCCGTTTTGCCATCAGTGCAGAGGAGCTGCTCTGTCCTCAGGGGTGGCTGTGCGGGGAATGGGGTTTCTCTAAGGCAAGACATGGCTGACCCCTATTTGCCATGCTGGAAAGGGAGGTACAGCCAAAGCCTTTCTCCACGTGCTTCTTGCAGTATGGATAAATTGAGCTTAGATGCAGATACCTTCATGGCAGTATCAAAATGCAACAGATACTTCCAAAGTGGAGGGTGGAAGTTACTTACAAAAGCTTTTTTCAAGGCTTAGGGGCTCTGCACTTCTTACCCCGTGAGCTTCCTCAGGTGACAGAAATAAAAAGGACAGTCTCCTTTGTTTGGCAACAACCTATGAATGGAATGAACTCAGGAGAGACACTTTGCTAAGGCAGCAAAGTACTCCAGTGTTACAGGCAACGTGCCAAGTTCAGTAGAGCAATTGCATTCACAAAGGGAACAAAGATAAATGATCACCTAGTGTACCAACAGTGCTTATTTTCTCTCTTTCCCATGAAGTGTGAAGAAATGCACTCATTTTGTAATGTTTCTGCGTGGAAATCTGAGGGTGTAAGGGTATTCCTTCTACTTCTCATCCCACTGCCAGGGTGGTTGTCAACTTCAAGAACATCTGGGTAGAAGTAAATTGAATCCTTTCTCTTTAATTAAAAAAGAGTCAGGTTCTAGGAAGGCTGTGGCTCTGTAACATGCTCACTGTTGTGCTACCCTGAGTTTTGCAGAAGTATTGCTATTAGTTGGGAAACATTAAAAAATAGAAAGACTAGTGCTTGCATCAGTTGTTTCTTCTGACGAATACAGAACTTCTAAAGGGGTGTCTATCTGCAGTTTGAAAGTGCTGTTTCAAACTCCAGATTGTTGTTCTGGCTTTTTCCATTAGTTCAAAGAGTCCTTCAATGTCTCAGGGTTTCTTCCCATACAGTGGTTTTTCGCATCCCTGGATCAGTTGTGGAATTAAAGGGAGTCTCCTCTCTGGCACTGGTTGAAGGCACAGCTCTAGAGAGTCCCTCTGCCCTGTGCTGGTGCTGTGGAATGACAGAATATCTCTGAACCAGTCTGAAGGTTTGGCACATATCTAAAAATTCCAATTGGATCCTTTGGGTGAACAACCCCACTTCTTCCCTGTAGCAAAGTGAATCCTCTTTTTAAGAGAAGGGTTAACAATTCATTCCTTTGACCTAATTCACTTTTGCTCAAGTCTTTTTCTAGAACAAGAAAGGATTTATTACTTTCTGTTGTCGAGCCTGTCCCAGCCTACGTGTTCCCACATGGAAGTAGTAAGCTCTGTATTGATTTGTGAGTGGCAGTTACAGAAGGCAGCGCATGGCTTTGGGACACACTTCTTAAAGAGAATGGCCATGTCCTTTTGCTATAGCTGGGACAGTGTCAGGCTGAAACCTCTCTGGTTTCAGTATGGGGGAGATGCTAGAAGATTCTCAAAGGCATATTGAACTCTCATACACTTTCTTCTTTGAGCCTATAAATTCTGTATGATCAGCTCTTCAGCATGCAGCAAAACCCATTTCTTCTCATAGGCAGGTAGAAAGATGGGCCATAGGGCTTGAAAATGTAGCTGGCAGTTAATTAGGACTGGCAGAAATTATTTTAATTTCTCAGCTTTTGTTGGTTTAGACTGGTGAGTTATGGTTCTGACCCCTGGCAATGAAAGACCATGAAGATTTCAAAGGACAGTAGTTGGGTGCTTGACACTTCATTTCAGCCCTCCTTTGCAAACACCATCAGAGATGCTGACAGGCTGGAGTGAGTCCAGTGGAGGACCATGAAGGTGTTTGGAGGCTGGAGCACATGAGCCAGGGAAGTGGGGAAACAGTCGTCTTCAGCATGGAGGAGAGAAGGCTTTGGGTATGGGGAGAGCTAGCTGCAGACTGTCACTACCAAAGGGGAATTGTTATAGGGGTGGAAGTGTTAGAGCCTGCCCAGGGGTGTGCAGCAACAGGACAAGAGGCAGCAGGCACAGGTTACAACAAGAGCAATTCTTGCTGGGTAGAAGAAAAAACTGCTGACAGCAGGAGCTGTCAACAAGGAGCAGGTAGTCCTGTGTGCTGGGCCTGGTTGGCACAGTTTGGTGCAATTTCCATTGTTGCAGGTTTTGAGAATTTGAGTGGAAAAGGTGCTGAGCAATTGGATCCAGGTTTGAAGTTAGCCCTGCTCTGAGCAGGGGATGGATTAGAGACCTCCAGAGGCCCCTTTCTACTTGGACTACTCCATGGTTGCATGCAGTGTATGCATTGCACACATTACATTGCATGCTTGCCAAAGAATACAATCTTGAAATAGTATTATCATTCCTATTGAATTCACTTTTTTTATAAATATTTATAAACATTCAGTTTCCATTATGCAGTATTGCATTTTCCTGAAGATCTCTGGTTAGAAACAACAGCATTAAGAGCTTCCCTGTCCCTGCTTAACATGGCACTCTTGGCCTGATAGCAAAACCTGCCCATTGAGTGCCTATCTGTATTCGTCCTGTCCTCCTGAAGTGCTAATCCTGTTTATCCTGTTGCCATAACCTCACTAAGTCTAGTTATTGGCTGATTAGCTCGAGGCTTGATTATTCCCTTTAAGCACTGAGAAAACATCCTGAAAACAAGGTGTACACATGGCAAAATTCGAATAAACAGAATTTATCAAGGAAATGTGAGAGAAAGTCCAGAACTCAGCACTGAAGATGCAGAGATGTCTGTTCGAAGCCATTAGTCTTAGATGGAAATCAAGAGGAGATTTAGGTGAGTAATGTGAAAAAACTGGGAAATATATAGGAGCCTGTGATAAGAGATTTAGATTTTTCATCTTATGACAACTGATCAAACACCGCTTACTTCAGTGGAGCTGCACTGATTTATTCCAGCTTGTGGCCTTGCAGTTTGTAAAATCAGCTTCAAATATGCAATGGGGATGGTCTGGATTTCTTCAGAAAACATGAGACCTTTTAAATAAATACGCAACACAGTATGTTGCTAGAGGAGGACCAGTTGCAGGAGAACCAAAGGGTTTCACACAGTCTCATACAGTACAGCTTGTAACAATGGTGCCCTGTGATTTTAGACTGACCTCATGAGTAAAACAGCCCGTAGTATTTTGTCCCGTGCTTATTCCTGTGTTAAGCTGATAACCTTCTTTGAGTTGCCACAGAGCTTTTAAAACACATACGTCCTGCCTAGTTTTAAAGATACCAGGTGCTTATATCAAGTCCCTGTTGTTATATCAAGGCTAGTTGTTCCATTGGTTAATTACTCCTCAGTATTAAAAGCAAGCAATGCTTAATGTGGCCTGAATTTATGTAGCCTTATCCCCTGGCCATTGGATCTTTTCATGTCTCTGTGTAGTGGGTTAAAAAATTGCTGGTAACTGAAACATTCTCGCTGGGAGGTTGGTTAGAGACGAGCAAGATTTGCTTATGCTTTTAGGTTTCAGTTGTGGCTTTCTTACCAAAATTAATGTTTCCCAAGACAATAGGCTAAACAGCTTTAAAATAGACTATGCAGCCCATATTTATCTGTCTAGCTTCCCCCTGAACCCTTATTCCTATTGGCTTCAGCCACCTCTGTTCCTGCAGAAGTGTTTAATTAATGACAGTGATGAACATGGTTGTAGAAGGAGTTTAGACACACTGCATCCAAGAACATCTTTAAAGAAGGATATCGGGGTCTACTCCAAGCAGGGTTATCTGTAACAGGATCTAAGATTTCATTTGCCTGTTATTGCTGATTTAGTTACAAATAACACATAAAATCAGTTTATGAGAATACATACAGACACTGTGCAGTAGTAACGAATTCATATAATTAGTGTGATGAAAATAGCAATTGTGTTAATGAATATGGAAACACATTTATTTAATGTGGACTTCTGGTATCAGATGGCTGAACTTTTTAGAAGTATTAGAAGTACGTTATCTGCCCAACGCACTCTCTTCTGTTTTCCACTTGTCTGGTTTCTTTGAGAAGTTTATGACATTAAATGATTGGAATAACTTGGGTTTGTCATATAGAGCAAAGCTGAATCTTACAGGTGTTCTGCTTTGCCACAAGCATGTCTAAGGGTATTAGTGCATCTCACCTACTACACTCCTCATGTATTGTCTGTTAATGCTATTAAAAACTTTGCAGGATGATCCCTGTATATGGTACCATTTGGAGTTAGCACTCAACTCTGTTCCTATTGAGATATTCTTATTTACTGAGTTTTATCTCTGGATCCATAGAGAGAAGGCTTGAGCTTGTCTTTGTGGAGACTTGGCTTCCATATGATTTCCAAAGTAGTATTTTAAAAGTGCTTTTCTTCACTTCTGTGATTTTAAAATGGCTAGGTACATTAAAAATTGGGCACACAAAAATATATTGACTTCCAAATTCATCTCTTAGGAAATAGAGCTTAGTCCTGGATATGGCGGGGTCAGACAAATTTCAGACCATACTCAGTTGCTCAGCTTTTTACCTCAGCATGTTCCCTGCACAGACCTAGAGTCCAGGAGCATAGCAAAATTGCTATGAGTAAGAGGCAGAGACAGGCAGGGAATGAATGGAGATTTGCTCCTGTGCCTTCGTATGCTGCGTTGCTGCCTCCTGAAGACAGTGATTTACCACGAGCATAAACCAGTGTGAAAGAGCCAAATAGAGGAAGGGGGGTATTTTGCACTCTGGAGCTCACTGGACCTTATGTGGGCTGACACTTGTTTGTAGAAGACCAGCTGATAAATACCACAATGCGTTTTTAGCAACATGGCACATTGTTCTTCTGTCATGGGTATGAGGCAGGAGAATGCTGATCTGCTCTCTGCACAGTTGTAACTCCCCCAGTGACTGTTAGGAGTAATTAAAATGGCTTCTCCACAATGAAAAACACATTGTAATACCTAATTGGGAGAACTTTTGAGACAAAGAATCTCATGCCTGATGCTACCCCTCTCCCTCTGACAAAGGTGGTACCGTGGGACAGGCTTTGCACACAGTCCAGCCTCGCTGGCAGATCAGCAGCAGGCTGCCTGCCTGCACTGCACAGCTGCCTCTGCCACTTCAAAATGCAGCACTGCTGGAACTTCAAGTGCTAATTGCTGACACAACCTGAGTTACGGAGTCCTATACAGAGAACTTCTACTGTTGCACGGGGAATTATTTACAGTAGAGAAGTATGTGAATACTGAATTCTCTGAGTGATTTCTGGGTGGATTTCACATTTAACTTATAATAACTACCTTGATAAAAGCCCTGAGAGAATAATTCCATCTTGTAGCTTTTTCATGATTTGCTATTGTATGGGTTATCGATCTTACACTTTTCATTTAGATATTCTAAATAGGTTTTTTCTTCCATTAATAATAAGAAAAATTCCCCCTTTTTTACATGCTTTTCAGAATTAAAATTAGTATTAACAGTGTTTGGCTATCTGGTTGTGAATGGAATTTCAATGATGTGATCAAGAAAGTTTATTTCATTTTTAGAAGTCACGCAGAGGAGAATTGGTGGGATGGGTTTTGTCTCTGGCAGATACATGAGAGTTCTGTAATGATAAAATTCTTTTCTTTTTGCAGAAGAAAAGTTTTAGAAACTCCACAAAGTTCCTCCCTGCCTTGAAATTAATGTCCTTATTCTGTTAAACTCTAACATTTGGGCTGCTAATGTAACCACAGTTCTGTAGACTCTTTAGAGACCTGAGATTAGTGGTGATGGAAGGGATAAGCATCCCAGCAGAAATGAGTGCAGCAGTTTGCAATGCAGGACAGCAACAGGTCTGTTCCTGGGGCTTTCTGGACTGACTGGGCAGCTTCTTTTGCTGTTCATATCATCTTTGTGTCCCTGTCCCCAGTGCTCTCAAGAGGTGATCAGCTTCCTGTGACATGATTGGCATGGTTTGAACTAAACCAACAGGAAATATGGCAAACTATGGATTTTGGATTTGTCATGAAACAACTGACTCCCCCCCCGCTCTTTGCCTAGATTCTTCTTTCAGCTCCCATGTGGAAGCTACAATTCTTCTGTCTTTTTGAACCTTGTCTGGTCCCAAACTGCTGCAGAAGCCTGCTGGCCTTTTCCCTCCAACACCAACCCAAATAGACTTACAGATATAACACAGGTGAACCATTTCTCGAGGCAAACTTTAGCCTAAAAAAACTAATCTCCCTAGATGCCCTCTATGGTCCATGGAGAGAAACTTAAACTCTCCCCAAGTTACCCACTGGGCAATGTGGTGTGGGGTTAATAGTTACCGTGGTAGTCCAACGCAAGAGCCTCTCTTGTCCCTTCTGAATGCCCCTCTGAAAGGCATCCATCCATTACAGAAGTAGAAAACAGAGTTTCCGCCATAGCTGGAGACTGTTATTGGGTCCTGTCTCAGTTTTCCCCTTTCAGGGTAAGCTATGCAAATTCTTGCAGTGATTTCCACATAGACTTTGGTTTTTGGATCTCTGATCCTGTTCCCTCCTCCCTGCTGAAGAGAGCAGGAAGATTGTTTCATGTACCTCACAGCCAAAATAAGGCCTCAGTCCTGTTTAACAGCATTCTGGTGGCTGGGGCTAGAGCTTTTATTTGTTAAATCGTTTTCAGTTCCAGGTCTGTTCTCCGATGGATGTGTTGCTCTTCCCTGGTTGGCATCATCTGCAGACTTAATAAGCATGCTCTCTGTTTTATCATCCAGATCATTAATGGGAGTATTGAATAGGCCTAGACCCCGGGTAGCTCCCTGTGGAACACATGGGTCCATACTGCTGTTCGAATGCTGAAACATTGATAACTGCTGTCCAAGTACTGCTTTCAACCACTTTTGCATTCTCTGTACAATGTGAAATCCCCATGCTTCTTAGTCCAGCTATGAGACTGCTATAAAAAACAATGTCTAAAGCCAGGATATGTGACATCTGCTCCTGTTCTTATACCTACAAAACCTATCACCCTCTCACAGGAACAAATTATTTTAGTTTGACACAATTTGTTCTTAAGAAATCTATGGTGGCTGCTGCTCAAGCCCCACTTTCTGCTAGCTGCGTATATTCAGTGTGTTCAGTGATTTGTTCCAGTTGGATTTTTCTTTTCTCAGGGTTTCATGTTGCTTTTATTTCTTTTTTTTCCTTTCAGAGAAGGAGACAACCAAGAGCTGTGGATCTGGAGAAGGTGACACTGATAACACCCATCCCACATGTGAGTACTGTTTGAGGTAGGGGGAGGGATGGTTTTGTGTGAGGACCCGAAGCAGAAGCTCTCTTCTTGAGTCTGCCACATTTCTAGGGTGACAAATTTCAGTGACCTAAGTAA
Organism: Nestor notabilis; assembly: GCF_000696875.1. Classification (NCBI taxonomy): domain Eukaryota; kingdom Metazoa; phylum Chordata; class Aves; order Psittaciformes; family Psittacidae; genus Nestor; species Nestor notabilis. The sequence goes on from NW_009918768.1 coordinate 152,790, forward strand.
GGCTCTTTGCAGCAGGTTTGCAGATAGGCCTTCCTTGTTCACACAATTCTCACTAGCTTTTGGGTTGTATTCATTTTGCACACACACTGTTAGTCAAGGACTACTAGTAGCTCAGAACTGACCCTGAGTTTCAGGTGTGATTTAGTTTCAGGTGTAAACTTTACAGGTGGTTACAAAATGAAAGCTATCTGTTACAGAAAATGGTGGTGTTTTCTTTCTTTTCCTCAATTCCCTCCCCTGTAAATGAGGTCAGGAATGTTATGAAGTTAACATCATTAATGGTTGCAAAGTGTTTTGAGATCCCTGAATGGAAGGGCTTATGTAAGTGGAAAAGTCTTATTAGGGTAATTATAATTGCCAACTGTACTGGCACAATATAGATCACTTAATGAGTTATTTGGCTTTTCCTTTCTCTTTCCCCCTCAGCTCCCCAAAGCAACATAAACAGACTGATTTTAATTGGCAACTTTCATTCCTAGCAAATGGACTTTCACTGAAGTTCAAGCTCAGCATCTAGAAAATGCAAGTTGGTTTCAGATCAAGTGGAATTTGCCATGGTAAAGAGGAAAGTTTCTGTGCTCTTTGAGTTAGAGAAGCACACGCTGAACCTGCCTTTTGAATTATGAGCACTTTTCTCTCCATTACCTTGCAGTGTGTTCACTGCAAGAGCTGTGCTTGGCTGTTGACAGATGCTTGTGACTAGTATGATGAAGGTGAATTGATGACTTAGGCTGGCAACTAACATGATATAGCTAATGGTCTCTGCAGAGGGAAAGAAATCCCCTTTGTCGTTTGATCTCCCACTGCTGTGATTTACTGTCTTGTTTTTGCCAACGTTTCACTTGTACTGGTTAGAGTATGTGGTCTTCTGGAACTGACCCAGAGGCGAGATAAGGAACCAGCTCTTGCTGGTTTATTAGGACTTAAAGGACTATTGATAATCAGTTGGCTTCCTTCCTGTAAAACTTCAGCTGTGGTAACTCATGTTCATCCCTGTGACTGTGAAGTGGCTACTTAAAGCGTTATAAAAGTGGATTAAGAAAACTATTAGGAAATTATGATCTCCTTGTAGGTATCATTACCTTACAGTCAGTAATACCAAAGCTTAAATCAGTAGGAGTTTACTGTATTATCATTACTGCTATAAATATTTAGCTGGAACTTAGAGCTACAGATCTGTCCCTTTCTGGTGAGTGTTTTTTCAGATACACAAGGAGTGAAATCTCCACCCTATAAAACAAACAATGTAGCTCAAAAGGTTACTCCCCAGCTTTTCAAGTTCACCTTCATTCCCGCTGTCATCATGGGGAGAGAACAGAGCTCTTACAATACAAGCCAGGGGCTCCTAAATCCTAGTGTCGAGGAGAAAGTGTCTTTGCTCAGCTGGGAAACCAGGGAGGGATTGGTTACTTGCTTAGCCATTGCTGATCTCGGCTCAGTGCTCAAGGGGCTGGGACAGAAATCCCCAGTGAACAAGAGTAGTCCAATGGACACTGCTGCCCCACTCTGCTTGTGTTGTGCTGCTGAGTTGACAAACCCTTGTGGAATGCCAAAAAGTGAGATGATGAGCAAATGGGCACCTTTATGGCAATGTCAGAGGGTGGTGATCATGAGTGAGTAGTGTGGCATAGCCTCACAACACTGCATTCAGTTGCCAGGAAGACAAATCCCAGTCTGTATTTGCTGCTCCAACAATATTTTGTTCTGGACTGTGCTGATGACCATCCCACTCACACAGCAATGAAACAAAGCCACAGCTACTACTCACTTCAACTTTCAAGAGCAGTCAAAGTTTTTCAGGCATTATTCTTTAGGATGTCACGTTTACCTCTGGATAAATCACAGTGGACTCAATCATGCTTTTAATACATGGGGGACGTCAGATGCATAAATCCTGAGTTGTACCTCAGGGTCCTTCTGTAGCAGCAGAATGGGCTGGGTTCTGCCTGTTCCCCTTCCTACCCCCCATACACTTGGTGTGGAGAATGGTTTACACTAGAGCTGCTGTCAGGTTTTGCTGGAACAAGTTAAGAATTTAAATCTTACTGCTATCCTTACTAAAGATAATGCTGATGTTTACAGCCCCTGGAAGCCCTTAGATAAATGTACTATGTCCATAATGCCTGCCTTGAATCCAGGATGTTACAGCTGGAATTACATCCCGTGCAAGAATATCAGCTATAGTCTTGCTACAGCAGAGCCCTCTGGCATGTCTAATTAGCTGTGTATCTCACTTGGGCATGTGTGTGTGTGGTGTCAAACAGCACTCTGACATGAAAGCCTCGGGACATTGCTGAGTCTCTAAGGGAATGCTGCCTCATCTCTGCTCTCTGTTCAGTCTCAGACTTCCCACCTTGTGCTTAATACTCAGTAAAACGTTCCCAGTCCTGTCGGGCTGGAACATGCTCACCCCTTTGGCAGAGTCTAGCTGAATGTTTTGGGTACAGCTCTGGGAACTCTTACTTTGTGTGCCTGTTTCTGCAGTTAGCTGTTGTGCTGGCTAAGCCTGGGGCTGAGGAGATGCCGTGTGCTGCAGCATGCTGCTCCACACCACAGCGCTGCAGTAAGCCCTACTCATGGTTTGGCACTGTCCCAACAGTCTTACCTCTCTCTAGACCTCCTCAGCATCTGCATGGCAGCCCTGTGAAGAGTTTGGGTATTTTAAGATACCAAATCTGAGGTGCCTTTGTTCTGGTCAACCATGCAAAAGTACAGGAAGAAAACTAAGACTTAAAACTCCTGTTCTGTTTGTTTCCCAGAGGTGTGATCTCAGTGTGCAGAACATGGCTTTATCTTCACTGGGGCAGGTAACAGCAACCAGCCCAGCACTTGGCTTACTCTTACTCACTTCATCTTCTGCTACTTACCAACTTGTTTCCATAAGATTGAGAGTATCAAGGTGGGATGCAGTGTCATACAAACATCAATAGCAACACAGTGCTTGGCACAGGGAGCATTGCTTTGTGCAAGAAGTGGTGTCAGCTCTCATATTTTCCAAGGGAAAGTTTAAAGACCTTTCCCCTCAGTTAAAATAAACATTATTAACATTGAAGCTACATTACATATTTTAGAAGGAGAGAGGAAAATGCTTAGAATGGCCAGCAGTGGCATTTTCCAATGTGACAAGTGCCATCAGTCTCTGCATTGAGCAAGTTTCCGTTAAATGCTTCATGTCACCCACCTGATGGCTCAGCATCATGGGGACCTCTGTGGCAGAGCAGATCATTGTGGTTACAGACTCAGTGCCATTCCTGGGGGCTCTGGGTGCTGTGTGTGAGAATGAAGACGCATCTATATCATGTTGGGAACATTCTGCCTTTACTTGGCGTGAAATATTCCCATTCCCCTAATATTATTATTTTCTTTTTAATAGCATCCCTCCTCACCTCTTTCTTCCAGCTTTTGCAGCTTTCAAATAAGGACTTGGACCAGGACTCTGCATCAGGTGTGGGTGAGAAGGGAGCTGATGGGTGGCAGGTCCTGCCTACTGCTGGCCATTCCAGAGTAGCAGTTGGAAAAGCACTTGACAAATAGTGAATATATCAGAAATGGAAGAGAACTGACGTCATGTACTGGTTGGATACCAGAGAGTACTCAGGGACTGCAGCAATAGGACAAGGAGTGATAGGTTCACACTTAAACAGGGAAAGTTCAGGTTAGATATAAGGATATAGGTTATAAAGTTCAGGTTAGATATAAGTTTTTTACTGTGAGGGTGCTGAGGCGCTGGCACAGGTTGCCCAAAGAAGTGGTAAATGCCCCATCCTTGGCAGTGTTCAAGGCCAGGTTGGACAGAGCCTTGGGTGACATGGTCTAGTGTGAGGTGTCCCTGCCTGTGACGGGATTGGAACTGGATTATCTTAAGGTCCTTTCCAACCCAAACCATTCTATGATTCAGTGAGGATCCAGCAAGCCCTAATAGCCCCAGAATGTGAATGGAGAAGTTCTGAAACTTAAAATCCTTCTGATGTTCCCCTTTTTATTTGTTAATGTTAAAGAAATAGGAAATTGTTCATTCCTGTGGTTTGCAAACAAATCGTGTTCGATGTTTTGCTTTCCTTTCAAAAAGGCATTTCTTTATTTAAATATTGACCACCAATTTAAAAGGAGAAGGGGTTTAGAAAAAAGATCAATAATCTGGAAATGAGATGAAAGATTTTGTGTTGGACTGAATGAAGCATTTTACCCAAAACAACATTTTGAAATTTTTTTTGTTGGGTTTTTTTTTTGTTTTGTTTTGTTTGTTTTTTTGGTTTTTGTTTTTTTTGTTTGTTTGTTTGTTTTGTTTGTTTGTTTGTTGAAAGATATTTTTATTTGTACTGGAAATAATTATTTCGCTTTGACATTACAAACTGCTGCATAATTCTGGAGGGACACAAGCAGGGGAGACTCCAATAGTTGTTTATTAGTTATGGACAGTGAAGCTAAGGGAGTTAATTCTTAGACTTGGGATTTCTTCTACTGTTTTCCCGTGCGTTATGTGTTTTGGCTAGTCTTTGCTCCTTGCTCTCTTGCATTAACTCTCCTTTAAGCATCTCTTTAATTCTGAATCTCGCAGCATTTTTTGTTTTCTCTGTGTGTATTTGCTTTGTTTTAATTGTTCCACCTACAAATTACTGAATCTTTTCAGGTATCACCAGTGAGAGGGGAATGTGGATCAGGTACTGGGCCTGCAAGTGCAGAAGGCTCAGCTGTGGCATTCCATAAGGTGTAGCAAACAGGAGGCACAAGCTTTTAAAGTCAGAGAAATGATGATCAATTTGCCAGGACTCTGAGGTGCCAAAGATTCAGTTCAGGGTAGCATTGTGCCAATATCTAGTGCAAGAATAATCCCCACCATGGACACCTTGTGGTCTAGGTAGACACACCAGGATAACCAGGTAAAACAGCATACTGGACAGGTCTGACATCTCCTGCAGTACCAGGAGATGGAGGTACTTGCTGGGAAGTAGGGGACTGTCAGCAGTGCAATGCTGGCTGCAGGGACCCAAGTGTGTGCCCGTGCCATCAGGAGGGATGGGGTACTGGGAAGGACCTGGGGGAGATCCCTGCTGCCCTCACTGGCTGCAAACAAAAAAGCCAGAAGGCAGAGTGCCATTTCGTACAGTCAGCCTGCTGTTATCCTGATCTAGCATGACAAATTGGTGTTCCCATAGTGGCAGCGGAGTAATCAGACTGTGACAAATGGTTTACTTAGAGCAATTTGTTTTCATTTTACTGAAAATTTCCACAGTCTTAACAAAAGGTTCCCCCTGCCTCCTCACTCCCACTGCCTCCTTCTTCCTTTATGGCATTTGCATGATGCTGAGAGAGGGACTTGGACCTGACCTGTGGCCGAGAGGGCAGCATGGCAGCTGGGAGATCACCTTTCCAGGAACCCTGGGCTTTTTGGAGCTAGAAGTGGTGGCTGGAGGCAATTCAGTGGTGAGGGTGAAGCTGCCCCTCCATTAGCCATAGGGCTGTACACTGCTTTTGTTTGTGTTTCTCGCATGGGAGCTGAGCTACCTCTCACCAGGTTGGTTCCTAGTAGATGAAGGGTGTGTGGGAGCATGGGTTTCCCCAAGGGTGTGAAAAGGGCATCTGTCAGTCTGGCACCTTTCACAATTACTAAAACCCAAGCACAGCCCTACAGCAGTGATGTAGCTGGGAAAGGAGAGTTGTGTTTGCCTGAAGCACTACCAGCCGCATCTGCCCCACAGATGTACATCTGTGCAGCCCCATCCCTGTTTGCAGCACAGCTGGATCCATCTGCTTTAGCACACTTGCAAACCTCAAAGAATACAGAAAGAAGGGGAAACTGCTAAAAAATGAAACAATGCCAAAAACTGACTAGAAATTGGAGTGTTCAAGTTGTGACAGTGCCTCCAGCTGGCCCTGGGATGAGGACCTTACTGCCTTTCCCTGCTTGGGTCTCAACCCAGTCTTACACAGGCCTTTTCAGTACTGTATGGCCACTGCAAGGTTAAAACTTGGGTGGATTCACCTCTTTGATTTTCCTGGCAGAGATGAAAAATGGGTAAACTCTGCACTGCCCTGTTAGCAGAACTTCACCCTGCCCTACGGCAGGGAAGTAACCACCGTGACACTGACCTAGGAGCAGGCTGATGTCAGCCTCCTCATCTTCTGCTTACTCCTGTTGTTTTCATGTATGCTGTTTCCAAGTGCAGCTCCTGCAGTTACAATATAGCCAGTGCTTTCTATGGGCTGTAGGAAAGGGAGACCAGCTCCTTGTGTGAAATTAAAAGGTAGTAGTGTGCAGGGGCTGTGTGGTGTGGGGAGGAGATGGGAGGGCAGAGGAGAGTTATACTGGTGGCAGGGGACTTTGCTGCAGTTGGCCTTTAGACATGGGTTATCGAGATGGATACTGAGATTGCCCCACTCAATACCATACAGTGGGAAGAGCTTGGTGGCAGCCCTGTGCCATCCATCTCTTTTTCAGTTCTGGCTTCTTTCCTGCTTGGTCTTTCCCAAAAATGCATCTCTGCCCAGGGCAGGGTACCTGGGGCTCTGCAGACATGACACGTACTGCTGCACTCCTTTGAACCTACACCAGCCAGGAAAAAGCATATGTGGTCATCTGGGGTGCAAGCCTTGCTTCGGGACACATGGTGGGCTGGAAATATTAGAGGGTGACATGATGGGTCAGGGATTTTCTCCATCATGCTGCCTGTGGTTGCCATCTGCATGCAGTTGTTCATAGATTACCTCAGTACAGGCTAAGGGGATGAAGTGCTCAGTTCACTCTCATTTGGGAGGTCGAACGTGACATTCTACAAATGCTCTCCTTTGACTCCAAGGTCTGCAGATAGCCTCAAGGGCTTGATTTGGCATTCTGCTGCATTAAGTGCTGGAACTACATCTTGCATCCTTGTGCTACTGCACAAACGCTGAACAATGTGAGGCAATTTACTGCTACGTCCCCCATCCAGCCACCAGAGACATCCATCAAGGTCTGAGGAGCAGCCAGCTCAGCCCTGTTCCTGCACTTTGTCGCAGTGGCAGTTGTGTCTGAAAATAGTGTGGTGCCACTTAGGGAGCCTGGCAGTTTAATGGCTTTCCTTAAATGAAATCCCCACTCTGCTGGCAACTTTGCTCTTTGCAGAAGCCCTTGGAAATCACATACCAGTGTGTAACTAACTGAAGCCCACTGGAACATGTCCCTGGCCTTGGGTGGAATGAGCTTTCTGGTGTATGCTCATACAACAAAATGACTTAAGTAAGACCATTATCACAACATGGTTTTCATAATGTATTAGCAAACATAATAAAGTGATGGAAAATTACTTGCACTAATCGGACATCCATAAATAGACTCAAATAGTATGTTTGACTCAATTGGAGTGAATAATTTATCAGCTGATTAAATCTGATCATTTTGTACAATCTGCCAGTAGTTTCCCAGTGCCTGTTTTTACTGTCCATATATCTCCATTAGACTGACAGATTTGGGTGGTTCAGAATGGTAGTAGTTGGGGGTGTGCCATGTGTAAGTAAATAAAGCTGGATTTACAGCGCTGGGGTACCACTCTCAGATAGCTAACACCAAAATGAGATGCTCTTACATATTTAAATACTAGCTGCTCTGTGCCTCACAGATGATGTCTTAAGATCTAAGGAGAAGGAAATAAAACCCCCAAATCCTCAACTGCCAAATATAACCTTCCAGATGTTGCATGTAGGACAGGAGATCTACCCAGAGCCCCCACAGCTCTTCTGGGGTTGCTTAAGGAGACCACTGGGGGGTGATGGCAAGTGGAGGAGATGACAGCACTTGGTGTTTCAGTCCTGCTTTGTCAGGGGTGGTAAGTCCCAGTGGTGAACATCTTTCAGACACCATCCTTCCATGACCCCGCTCCTCTGTCCATGTCTCCTCTCACTGTACTTGCTGTCATCTGCACTTGCATGCTGTCTGCATGGGGACTTTCTGAATGTTTTGGTGTTTACTTTCCTTCCTTGATGTTAAACAGTAATTCTCTTCTGCTGTTTTGATGTGAGACATTTCCCTTGAGGACCCAGTAAAATCTATATATGGCTGTAGAATCCCACATGTTTGAAAAGCTCCCAAAGAGATATGATGAAAAGGAAATTACAATTGTGCATAAAATGCCTATTAGATGTTTGCAGAGGTCTTAGGCTGGTGCAGGATCCCAGGTACTGCTCCAGTGCCCTGTGGCTGGCAGTCCAGTTTGGTGCCAGGAATTGGGCTGCCGCACGACCAGCAAGGGGAGATGGATTCCCCGCACCTCCAATATGCGCAGCTCACGTTTAATTTGTGGAAATCAGAGGATGGTCAGTTGAAAAGGGTGATGGCAAAGCTTAATTGCTCTTTGCTCTGCAAACAGGTAACAGAAGTGCAAATACAGTTGCTGTCTGGATTTGTTTGGCTTCTTTTGCACTAAGGGAACATGCCAACAACCTGTCATGAACCCAAGAGCGCTGGTTTCTGTGCTTAGAGCAATAGTCCCAGTTCTTCTGTCCTTGGAGAACCATACCAGTGAAACTCCTGCTGACTTCCCTAGGAGGAAAGGGAGGAACTTGGCATCAGACAATTTGCAGGGTTGCTTAGCAGTAATTTAAAGGAATTAAAATGAAAAGCACCAAGGGGATGAACCAGTCAGCCAGGGAGCATTCATAGGGCTAGCTGTGTGTGAAGCTGGGATAATAACTTGTCTTTTCTCTTCAAATTTGTAGCTGAAATGTCCCTGTTTATCCCCAAAGGCCATCAGTTCAGCTCTTAGCTAAGGAAGAAGGAGAACTGAGAGAAAGAGAACAGATTTTCAGTACCAGATCAACTCTTCAGGCAGATAGAAGGGTGAGTATAGAAAAAGTATAAGAAATTACTATATATTAGCATATGTGTGGTTATCTTGGTTCTCCCTTAAGGATAAAACCCAAGTTTCTCTTGTAGAACTTGAATGGAATGGTGGATGGGAGTACGTGCCAGGCTTGTTTTGAAGGGTGGCATCAGACTTCAGGATTCAAGTTCACAAAATCCAGCATTTTCTTTGCACCAGTAAATATCAGTCTGGAGGATGCTCCCTGGGTTTTGTTGTTCATGCATTGCTGAGGTGATATTTGACACTTCAAGTGGGAAAGATAAATTGCAGTGTTTGGCAAAGCTGTTCCATGTTCATCAGTTAGTGATGAACTACCTAGTGATAAGAAATTGATATTCAGGTATTTGGGTAATATCCAAAGGAAACAAATAGGGTCAAATCCTTTACCTGTCTGCATCAGCATCCTTCTGTTGACTTAAGTGGGGTCAAGACAATTTACCAGCTATGAACCTCAAAGACTACTTATTTTCTGGTGCATTAGCAGCAAGATCAGAGCCTAGGAGAGTTATTTAGCTGTGAATATGCAGGATGTTCAGTGCCAATTCCCTGCAGGCTCCCTTGTGTGTGCAAGCAGACCTCACTGCTTTCTTGCTTGCTCACCATCAGCCTGCTCTCCCTTTTGGACCCAGCATGCCCTTCAGCATTTATTGTTTGCTGTGTGCTTTTCTCTTTCAAGCCTAAAGTGGTCACCAGTTATTTTACATGCCCCTTATCTTCCTACCCTAAATAAGGAGACCAGGAGCTTCTTAATCAACAGTTTTTCATTGTCATCATTTTGAGAGTAGCTGCTGATAATGCCACAACACTTTCTGACACCATTTGGAAGGAAGCGGAGATGGTGATGTGAGGGGAAGCACTAGGTTTTACTTTCCTGCATCATCTCACACCAGGAAGATACTTCTTATGAAACGCAAGGAAAACATTGTGAGTTACTACAGCTGTAGAGCACAAACCTGAGACATTTAGAATGGCCAAAACAAAAATGTCTCAGGGCTGAGGCAAAGGAGAAGGAGGAGGAAGGTGCAACCCATCTTCCCTCTCCAGGCTGTCTGGGGGTTGTAGAGAGGGGGACCAGGGAATGGGGATATGGGAAAATGTATCGCGTCCCAGTAACACCCGTTATCTCTGACTCAAGAGCTGCAGCAGTGCACAGATGTGTTTGTTCCAGGGACAAAAAGGAAAGCTGTGTTTTGGGTGAGCAGCATCAGTGCTGTTTTCCAGTGCTTGCTAGAGCAGGGCTCTGGCCTGCCTCTGATAGAGTAAGAGCTGGAAAAGGAGGTTGATATTCATGACCTAAGGCTTGAACGGCCTTCTTCAGACTTGTACATTTGTCTAGTATATAATCTACACCTTGGTCTCTCCAGTGACCTGTTGATACTACACTGGCCTAAGCACAGCATTGCTCTAAGGTTCATGGCTGCATGAAGCAGGGAGGAGGGAATACATGAAAGCCTGGTTTCCTCAAACTGTAACAACAGATCATTGGAGAGCTCTGGAGTTAACCCTAGTAATGGTCAAGTCTGTGAGTCTGCTGTTTCAGCATTTACATATTGAGATGTCTAAGTATTCCCAGCAGAAGAATTCCCAGAAGCAGTGGTTGGGGATGCAGTTGGGCCTTTGTGTCTCAAAAAGATTCATAAACAAACCAACCATCAAATCCAGAGGAGTATAAATAATGCTGGAAAATCCAGACAGATACTCACCTTCAGTCCCTCCAAAGTGGGGAGGACTGACTGTGTGAAATTCCATCTGCAAGAAAAAACCTTCATTTTTACTATTTATTACAATAAAACTGAAAGCAGCCCACATTGTCTCTGAAATGGGAAGCATGACACAGTCAGTATTACATTTTCTTTCCGGATGCAAGAAAATGACCTTCATAGCTCACTTGAGGCTTTGTCTCCTTAGAGTTATAGGCCATTCACTTGTTAATGGTAATAAACTGCATTATATTCCACTTCACACTGATGGGTTTTTTCTACATAATGCCAGGGAAGTTAAAAAAAAGGGGGGGGGTGGGGAGAGAAAAAAGGTCAGTGAGTTTCAAAATGTGCTTTATTACGAAGGATATAAAAGGGAAGGAGCTCATATCACTTCTCCTATGGTATGTGTTACATTAATAAGCCATTATGTTTTAAGCACTATTCCTAAGTGTTGCACATCCGTGGTTTGGGATGTTATTAAAGCATACACGAGGGTACCAGATGTTCAGCATGCAGAAAGGACTGGGACAGAAATCAGAGGACACCATGGGGAGGGTGGTTCCTCCTCTGCTGAGCAGGGCCGAGGAGCTTCACCTTGACATCTGAGTCAATGGCAGGTCCCAATATCTCAAGTGCTCCCAGATTTTTGGCTCTCTTTTTAAATACCCCTACCTGAATAACAGAGCCCTGGACACTGTGCTAGCGCAAGCCAAAAAACCCATTGAGGTTGATGCTGTGCCTTTAAATAAAGCTCAGCACCACCCCTATCTTCCCGCTGCACTTTTGGCCTCCCAACAGGCTTGTAATTAGCACAGATTTTTCACATCCGTGGATAGATTGGAAATTTGGAAGCACTTAATGAAAAAGATCAGTTCCCTTGACCAGGCTGAAGTCACAGTTAGAGGACATTTGCTTGCTCTCAAGGCTGGCAGCATATAAACACATGAATATTAACCTACCACATGCAAAAATGCAAAGCCTCAGGGGCTTTCTTGTGTTCTGGAGGCATTGTCTCCTAGACTTCCTAAGGGTTTGCACACAATCCCCAGGTCTCAGGGTGGTTTTGGACATGACTCCAAATCCAGATTAACTAGGAATGCAGATTACCACCCACCCATATGATTTGAGCCAAAGACAAGGTCCAAGCCATGTATTACTTTCATGGTAGGCCCAGCACCTCACATACCACAGCTATTGCATTTGGTGGTAATGCCAAAGCCTGTGTTTCTAAATAGGTTTTGTCTTGGGAAGTTAGTGTCATAGGAGAGATGCTCCAAACCCTTGCTCATTCTAGTAGCCCTTTGCTGGACTTGCTCCAGGAGCTCCATGTCTCTCTTGTACTGGGGAGCCCAGAACTGGACACAGTACTCCAGGTGAGGCTTTACCAGGGCTGAGTAGAGAGGGAGGATCACCTCCCTCAATCTGCTGGCAATGCCCTTCCTAACTCAGCCCAGAATACCATTGGCCTTCTTGGCCACAAGGGCATATTGCTGGCTCATGGACAACATGTTGTCCACCATGACCCCCACCAGGTCCTTCTCTACACAGCTGCCTCTCAGCAGATGAGTCCCCAGCCTGAACTGATGCCTGGGGTTATTCCTCCCCAGGTGCAGGACCATGCAGTTGCTTTTGTTGAATTTCAAAAGGTTCCTCTTTGCTCATCTCCTCAGCCTCTCTAGATGCTTGTGGATGGCAGCCCAGCACTCTGGGGTATCAGCCACTCCTCCCAGTTTCATACCATCAGCAAACTTGCTGAGGGGAAGCTCTATCTAAGTCATTGATGAGTAAGTTAAACAAGACTAGACCCAGTATTGACTCCTGGGGGACAATGCTACTTGCAGGTCTCCAACTAGACTCCGTAGGGTGACAGCAGAGGTCAGAGGAGGTTGTCTCCAGTACCTTACATACAGGCTGGGAAGTATCTATGATTAAAGGAGTCCTGTGGAAATGGAAAAAGATATGTGGAGCACAGTGTGATTTCCTGTCTTTCCCTGTTGGTTATGAGTTTAATGCAGATTTCTAAGGCATTGGGCAATAAGTGCTTAACACATTTTTATTTATCTTTTTTAAATCTGTCAGACTATGTTAAATTAGGACAAAAGTAAAATAAGAAACACACAGAGGAAGTCCTACAAACAACTGTTAAGTTAGGAAATCTTGGATCCTTTCATTTCTTAGGTGCAGTTAATACGTAATGGGAGAAGAAGAAAGTCCCTGGTAATAATTGCACAGTTTGAATTGAAGCTTATGATCAGTAGAGGTAAGGATTCTTACTGTAGTGTGCAAAGCAACATCTATACTCATAAAAAAACCACCCCAAATGTGTGCCTTTTAAACATTTCTTTTTTACTGTGTGCATTTAGTACTTGAAGTATTGCTCTTCACATTAATTGTTTGGCAAATGTTAAACTGTAAAAGCAAATCCTTCTCTTGCACTTAGAGTGTCATGACATTGTCATGCTGCCAAGAAGCCCCTGCAAGATGCTGACAAGAGCACCCTCCTTGAAGCACAGTTTGTGAGCATTTCATAAACCTCTCCACACAGAGCATCCCTCAGGGACAGGGGATTATTTTACTCCTACTTCTTTACACCTAGAGAACTGAAGTGCAGGAGAAGCCCCAGATCCCCTGTGATGCTCAGATGCATAAATCTCCCAAGTTCTAAGTTTATCTCTTTCAGGATGTGGCTGACAGGAGGGTTATGCTCCCTTAAAAGTCAGTTCTCAACCACCACTTAGTTGCTTCCCTTTCTGTCTCTCTCCATCCCTAAAGCTGGCTTGCCCACCGAGTGCAGAGCTTGTCCTCCAGCAATGCATGGTCACATTTCCAAAAGATGTCAGTGCCAATAATTTGAACATCTGGCACCATTTGGATCTAGTGGTTGGTTTTGTTTTTAAAAGAAACTGAGCTCTAGCATGTGCACCACCTGTTCATTAGCATGGGAGAAAGAGAAGTGTGATGAGCTACTCTTACCAAGAGCAGAGGAAGACTCACATCTCAGCACATCCAGAGCTGTCAGAACTGGCATCTCTGTGATAAGCTGGATGGACAAGGCAGGAACAGTTGGGTCTTCTCCAGGACCAGCTTCATCTCTGACTGCCCGTGAAAGTGCCAGCGGTGAGACTGCAGTGATATGGCTAGATCACCACTAGGAAAGGAAAATCAGGACCTTCAAACTTGTCTACGTTAGTGCCTGGCTGCTGGTGCTCCTTGCTGGTTGTCATTGATAGAACAGGGTAAATAGAGCTATTGGCATCTCAGGAGATGCCTGATGCCTTGCAAGATCAGGTTCTGGAAACAGGGAATCTATATTATACCCCAGTGAGTGTTACCTGCACTCTCTGCTTCACTAACCGGATTTATTGTAAGCCTGCATCAAACAAATGGAGTCATAACCTGCACTGTCCCCAGGGCAACCACATGAATCGAAATATCCAGGACAATGATGGATGCTGCCAAAGGGTGCTGATACTGGGCTGCTGGACCTGTGGTCTCTGGCAAAGCCCAAGAAACAGTCTTGTTGCAGGGAGGCTCCAGAGTTTATTGTTCTCAGCAACAGAGAGGAGTTGGGTTCCTGTTTCCTCTGCCTTTGCTGTCAAAGGGGCAGCCAGGCTCTGCGATAAAGCATGCTGACTCTTCACACTTTCAAGAACGAAAAGCTGCTTCTCTTCAACTTTAGCTTTCACAGGTCTCATCACCTCCTTCCCTCCACTGCTCCAAAATTCAGGTAAAGAAAATACAAATCGAAACAGGCAGCAAAATGTTGTGGGCCTTATGCAGCTCCTGAGTGATGAAACTCCTCATCATCAGGCCCAGGGTTATATGCTTTGACTGTGTAGTGTTACAGTCTGTGTGCATCCATGCACGTGCATTTTATGTTAACATTTGCTTCTACACTTGGGAGAGGTGAGGGCCTACTTGTTTATAGGCAGCAGATACGTGTCTGTGTACATGTATATGTATGTGTGTGTTTAAACTGGCATAAGTGCAGGACTGTGTGTCTTTGTGAGGGGTGTATCCCCAGATGTGTACGTAAAAAGCTAGTCTGCTAATGTAAGCTGTAATGGAGATCTTGGATTTACAAGCCCTTCTCTCTTGGTAACTCTTTGTGTAGGATATCTGTATGATGCAACATCTGGAGTGGGTGATGGATCACTATCTGCTGGGCTGCAAGGAGACAGCTCTGCCTCTAACCCTGTCAGGTACAAGCTCCTCCTGTGATGCCATTTTATTTTACAGGTGGGCAGCCATCCGAGGGGAAGCTTTAATTTGAGAGAGTCTGTGCTTAATAGCAGCAGCCCAGAGCCCTGTCATGTCCTTTCCATCAACCCCTTTTGCTTGTTTCTAAGGAAAATATTGTCAGGAGGTCCTTCACAGGGGAGAAGTCAAGGAGGGTAACAGTATATCTGCTTGCAGCAGCCATGGCCAGCCCAGCTCCTGGCTGATGGCAGCCTTGTGCTGACAGCCTGGCAAATGATCCCGAGCCAGAAACAGGACAAAGGCCAGAGGTTTTTGGCAGTGCCACCCTCAGACACTCAGCTCCCATGGAGGAACTGTGGCCCTGGGGAAGGCCAGGAGCCACTCTCTGCTTGAGGGAGGAGCAGGGTTCACGCATGGGCCCTGGTGCTTGGAGAATGACTCAAAATGAGAACAAGGTGAGCAATGCATCTGTTCATACCCAGAAATCCACCCATTGCACCTGTGTCAGCTGTACCACATTGGTCATGCAGCTGCATGCTCATACACAGAAATAATACAGCCTCATCTCCAGCAACCCCCTTCTCACCTGGTGTGCATCTTCCCTCTCCCCAGCCCCATCCTCCCCTGTTTGCATATTTCTGTCTCCAAAGAAACCACAAAGGGAGAGATACATTTCTTCTCAGCATCATGCTGACCCCCTTTCTTCTCCCTCCAAGCCCTGAAATTAATTAAATGATGTCATGCTTGATTTTATCTGATTTGGAAGCAATTCATCACCCTTTTGCTGGTTCTATTAGTCCAAGCGATCAGCACATTAATTCATTTGCAAGACTAAGCTCAAGGGTAATTACAGTGAGGAAGCTTAATGCCTAAACGTGTTAATGTCTGTAATCAGAACTGTTTTCTCAGTGCAGAACGATTGTTAGACAATTACACTTGGATATGATTGCCCTCGTAGGCAACAGACGCTGTGTCAAGAGGGGAATAGCAGAAGCTTGGTTTGCAAGTAGTGTATGATCAGCAAATTTGACTCTTTGCAATCCCTTTTTCTGGATTCTGCACAACTCACCCCTTCCTCTGGTTTTGCATTGTTAAGGAAGTTGAAAAGTCACCTCTTGCTCTTTTTCAGGCTGGGGGGTGTGTGTGGCACAGAGGAAAATAGACTCTTTTGCTTCTTTGTGACAGAAATGTAAGAGGCTTTAGCTTCTGGTGTCCTGGTTTACGTGCATGGAGAGAAATAACTAAGTTAATAGGTGGCCCTTTGCTTCCCAGTAGACTCCCTTTGTTTTCTGCTTAACAATTAGTGCTTTCCAGTCAGAAGATGTCAAGGACTGTATGAAGTTTAGGACTGAGATTCTCCCTCCTTTGCCCATCTGGAGGTCTCTGTTTTGACCACATGGTGGGGAAGTCTCCTGCCAGTGTGGGTCTGAACTTACCTTAGAGGAAAATTAGCTTTTGATGGAGGGACCCATATGGGCACAGTGGGACCACACAAGCATAGCAAAGGGGCACAGAATCTTTCTGGGCAAGCTCATTTCCTCTCATTTTCTCCTCTTCTTCACTGACTGACCAGTCAGTGCCCTTGTTCGACCAGAAAGCTTCTAGTTTTATGTCAAGTGTCCTAAATTTGTCTATTACTTCCTTCACTTCTAGGTCTAGAAGGAAATGAGGAAACTTACAGCATGTGATGTCTGTGGTAAGCAGTCATGTGGGGTGAGCAGGCACACTGCAGACTGTGTGGATGTCGTGCTGCAAAGGGGTTCTGGGGAGTCATACAGCTCTGGCTCCTCTCTGCACAGGGAGGGCTGTGGTAGGAACTGGTGTTGCTCATCCATACAGAGGCTGGTGGCTCCCTTCAGCCGGGAAAAG
>NW_009918768.1:169429-186186 GCF_000696875.1 Nestor notabilis
TGTAGCAGTGAGGACAATGCCACATGAGGAGTGGGCATGGACCAAGGGAAGATGGGGACAGCGCAGCACCTGCAACCCACCACAGCTGGTTCAGGGCAGTTGAGCCTTATGGGACTGCTGATCCCTGCTGACCTTATCCCTTCCTCTGGCTGACACACGGCTTTTGCAGACAGGCTTTGTTCGGCCTCTTCCCTCCAGATATAGAAGCCCTCTAAAAGTGAGGATGAATTTGCTGCAGTCTCTGTGAGGTTGATGGTGTCTCCGGGCAGAGGGAGAGCCGGGAACCCCACAAAGTCATTTCTCTTCCTCCCTGGGTGGCCATAGAGATTTCCATCGTTGCTGAGTGAGTCCAAGCACTTGTGCTTTTCAGCCAGGGAGAGATTTTATTCCAGCTCAATCTGGAGGTCCTCCAGTGCACAAGGCACTGTACCTTGCAGAAACTCTCATTTGGGGTAATGTCCCATACACCGCTGGTCTTGAAAAATGCATTTCTTGGTAGCTGAAGAAAAGCCTCTAGCTGTGCTGCATTGGTAGTGTCCTCAGAGGGCCCTGTGTTAGTCCTGAGCAGCAGTCCCAGCCTCCTGCCACAAATGAGGCAGGAGAGGAAATGAGTTTTACAATGATGTGTTTTGCAGGGATGGTGAAGCTTGCGCCAGTGACAGCCACAAGAAGAGGTGTCTGCTCGGGTGGTTTCAGGAGGCTGTCTGCACTTGGGGGAAGGTAACAGTAAATCTAGTTTCTGTTGTCATCAGTGGTATAGATGAAGAACAAATGATTCTTTTCCTCAAGACAGCAGTCTTCTCTGGTCTCCAGCTGGACTTGCAAAGGGGCTGGTGGCAGTGGCCTCCTCCTGTCTCCACATCAGATTTAGCAGGACTGGTATTAGCACCTCCCTGCTTATTCCAAAACCTAGGCTACCACCAAGCCCTGCTGGGGTGCCCTAAAGAGGTCTGAGACCTCTCTTAACAGCAGAAGAGCAGGGAGGCTCTGCAGGTGGTAACAACAACATGGTCAGTCAGGGCAATTGTGAACCAAGTGGTGTCCCTTGCTTCAGTGCTAACCTTTGCCTGTTCAGGTTTGTTCCCACTCAGTCTTGGGGTTCATTCAGTTGGGAACTTCCCAGGAGAGAAAACCAGCATGTGCCAAAGGTTTCACACAGCAGAGAGCAGGTGAGAAACCTGCCAAAGGGCTATGAAGGCTGCTCCTTCAAGGGCAGCAGATAGGGCCGAGGCACTGCACATGCACATTTCTCCTGGTGAGGCAGCCTGTGGCATGGTGATGGCTGGGTTTGCTGTCTGTCATCCCAGGGCAGGCTTCTAGGGTCTCGCTGCAGCTTTGCAGCAGTGTGGCATGGCAGGATTTTGACACAATGGTGTGAAACCAGCAAGATACCTGCACTGCTGAATGAGTTAAAAAGTCATTAAATTCAGGGCAATCTCCCATTTATTCTTACCCAGCTGTCAGGTCTGACAATAGGATGTAAGCTCAATAGGATGCGTCATGGTTTAACCATCCCTGAATCCTCAGCACTGTTTGCAGCAGAAATCCAAAACGCAGCCCCATGCTAGCTACCGTGAAGAAAATGAATTCTATCCAGGCCAAAACCAGCACAGGATGTCATGTGCAGAGGTCGGAGTTTTTGTTTCCTTGTCTTTATTTGTTTCTTTCTTCTCCTTTTTACTGGAAAACCTTCTTAGCAGTGTAGAAACCCCATTTCTCACCCTTTCCTGTTCTCCTGGCAGATCTTTGAATATTAATGCTGTCATCAGCTTCTGTGAGTTGAAGCCCTGTGTTGGGCTGATGAGGGTGGTAGGACATGAGTGACGTTCCTCTGCCTCCTCCTCTTCTGTGCAGGCTGCAGCAAAGCCTCAGGGCTGCAGTGGTGTGTGTTGTGCTGCAATACAGGGCGCTTGCCTGCTCCTGAGAATCAGAAGGTTGGGATTTACTTGTTGGCACTGGTTTGTCAGGGAAGCTTAGTCAAGGCATCTCCTCACACTTTTTGCCTGCCTTCCAATTTTAATCCAAAGTCCCTCCAATCCTCGCTCTACTGATGGGGTTGCAACCACATTGTGTTATTCAGAAAGGCCTGGGATGGCTGAGCCAATTGTACCATCCAAGACCTCCAAATTTCCCCTCTGCTCTCCAAGTTGCAAGGAGCAGCAGGAGATGTAGCTTGTCCATTGTGTTATGGATGCTACTCCTCAAAATTAGTCCTAAGTTACTGTAGATACCATCTGAAACTATGATATTTGAACAATAGCTTCTAAAATATTCACCTACTCCTCCTCTTTTTGTCTTTATTAAAAGCTATGGGATCTTTCTAATGTGACAGGAAACAGGCTCCATTGTTTCTCCACTATATTTGACTGAAATGAAGCTGCTTCCCTGCACAAAGGTACCCACCTCTGAACAGTTTGTTATTCAGAGCCCTGTTAAATTTGGAGTCTAACTTATTTTAACCATTGCATTCTCAGACAGCTA
Source organism: Nestor notabilis (assembly GCF_000696875.1). Classification (NCBI taxonomy): domain Eukaryota; kingdom Metazoa; phylum Chordata; class Aves; order Psittaciformes; family Psittacidae; genus Nestor; species Nestor notabilis. Next base: position 171,911 of record NW_009918768.1, read on the forward strand.
CCTTGTTCTTCCAAGCCAGGCCACAGTGCAGGGGTGTGTGGCCATGCACCAGCATCCCCAGCAGGGAGGGGTGTCACCCCATGCATCATTGTGGCAGCACTGTGTAAATGCTCTTGGACCTCTCCATCCCATCCATAGTGTTAAGGAATTGGCTGCTTAATGCTCTTCCCACAGACATGCTGGTCAGGGAGGTAATGAACAGGTACAAGCCAAGCTGCTCTGTGGGTACAGGTCACTTGGAACAGTGGGTTTTTGCTGACAAGAAGCGTGCTTGTCAGTATGATTCAGGAGGGGAAAACTTGCTGTTGGCCTTACCAGCCTGGTTGAGATGAAGGAGGTAGAGGCAGATCTCTGCAGTGCCTGGGGAGCCTTCACAGCCTCAGGTGTTTCAGCCTCTGTGCTGCAAAGCAAACAGCTGCCTGTATTGATTTACACTGCAAATGCACAACTTTAAGCCACCTGCAGACTTCTTTGCAAATCTGCCTGACTGCAAAAGCCATCAGAAGAACCAAACTCCTTTTAGAGAGCAGGAACAGTAAAGTCGCTGAGGCTGAGCTATTCTTCCTTGTCACACAGCCATGCATGCGGGAGGACTCCACAGGAACCCCACTGAACTTAAACTACCTGGAGACCACAGGGCTGTGGGGAGAGCAGCAGCCACGCTCAGCAGAACACCTGAGGCCTTCTCCAGCCAGAATGATCCATCACTCCCAGCCTCACTGGTGTGCACAGCTTTGCACTCACCAAAGCTGCCTTAATGAATCCGTGTACCATTTGGAGTGACATGTCAACGTGCCTGCTGGGCCTGAGCCCTGCTCCCTGAAGTCAGTAAGTAAATGTGGGGGCACTGGTGTGGGTAAGCCAGGGCTTGCCAGGGTTAGCTCATAGTTCTCCTGCTGCCCTTGAGGACCTGGGGGCCAGCTCAGGCCGTGGTAAAGGTGTGCTGTGGACAAGCACTTGGAAATTATTCAGTGGTTACTCCTACCTTCCATGCATGATTGTTTTCTCCCTCACAGTTATAAAGACGTTCAATCAAAATGAGCATGTTTTCCTGTTCTCTGTAAACAATGCAAATGCAGTGCAAACATTTCACTGTCTGCTGCTTGGTGTTTCTGCATAATCTGGCAATCCTGCACAGAGCAGATAAAACGGTAGAGAAAGAAAGTTTTTACCTCATGTCTCTCTTCTGGCCAAGACAATACATCTAATGGTGGGACACGCAATCTGTCTGCCCCAGATACGCAAACATTTCATGTCTAAGTCTGGCTAATAGCACCTCTGCTGGGGTCCGGGGGGGCTCTGTGGTCCCCAGTTCCTGGTTGGAAGCCATCACTGCTCCATCAAACACTCTGAGTTTAGCAAATCAGAAAACTCAGACAAGAATATTTCTTGAACAGTTTCTCCTTGCCTGTTGCCCTGCTCTCTCCCCAGGTCCCAGGGGCCACGCTGCACAGCAGGACAGTGCTCTGGCAGATGGCTTTGCTCGTGGGCTAGTGCCCGTGTGTGTGTGTGTGCATCCCAACGCATCCAGTTCAGCTGAATAACTCACCTCAGCACACCTTAGGAAATGCAGACTTGCAGCAGAGAGGAACCCTGACAGAAACAGGCTGGGGGCTTCTGCAGGTGGGGTGGCCTTTGGGTAGGACTGACATAGAATCATAGAATATCTCGAGTTGGAAGGGCCCCATAGGGATCATCAAGTCCAACTCCCTGCTCCTCACAGGAGCATAACTGTACGTAACTGTACATAACTAACTGTAAAAGATTTATTTGCTTTTAAATAATCTTAAATTTTTAATTATGACAAAATGTGACAAGGGCCATTTATTTCAGTGATGGTTTTTGTATTAGTTTTCTCCTTTCTAGAAACCAGGAAAAGGAATTCATTTGAAATAGAAGTTAAAAATCTGAGATTCTCTGTTTGTAACTAGAGTATGATCTAATTCAGTGGCCTATGCCAGCTGTCCTCCATTGAGCCCCTGCTGCCTGCATTAGCTGTTGTAACCTCTGCTGTCTGTTTGGCAAAGAATAATCCAGAAAACTTGTATTTCTCATAGGTGGCCTTTTCACAATCTCTACATATGAGCCATTTAATGAAAAGGGGAGAGTAGTTAGAGCAGGACAGGAGCAGGTCTGAAACCAGTAATGGGAAGAAGATGCTATTCATATATTGGCAGTACTGAATTACTGAATGCTGAGATGACAAACCAGTGGGTTTTATTATTTATACCCTCTTAAAAAGCTAAACACAGAGACATCACTATTAGATGAGCTTTAAGATCCCTTCCAACCCAAACCATTCTATGATTCTATTAAGTCATGTGAAGTACATATTTAACTATAGTTTGTTTTCCTTGGTTTGGCAGGATTCAGGGATGCCATGAGTGCTTTGAAACATAAAGCAATGATGTGCCATTTAGCAGAGCTACCAAGTGGAGAGCCCAATCGTGCCATGTCTATGGTAGAAGGTAATATAAGAAGGAAATAACTCATCTCTGGAAAGCTACTCCCATACGTAGCAAAGGAGGAGTGAAAGGCAGGGCATTTCCATCCCCAGGTTTGTGCTCCTCAGAGCCAGTGGTGCACAGGACGACTCGCTGTTGCCCACCAAGGTGTTTGAGCAGTTGGGGCCCACTGGTGCCAGCAGGATTTCACTGGAGCTGTGTCACGTTTGCTCTCCAGGGTGCCTCCCTCCCTCTGCTGTGCTGCGGTGTGTGGTGCCTTCAGCTCTGGTTCAGCTGCTGAGGAGAGCAGTGGGGTCCTGCAGCGCACAGAGACAGGCACCAGTGCCAAAGCAGTGGGGCACGGAAGAGACTGGTTTGTTTCTCATGCCGTGCAGTCACATCTTCATCCCTCCTGCCCTCCCCTGTTCCCATCCTCTCCCCCGTCCTGGTCCCAGCCTTGCCAGGAGCACACTTAGGTACAAAGGTCTGAAAAATCAGGACCATTTCTATTCTGTGGGAACAGAAGGTTTCCTTTGTTGTGATTCCTCTGTTCAGCTCTGCACAAGGTCCTTGTGTGGGGCACAGCAACACATGCCCTGTATGACAGGGACAAAAGCAGATTACTGTGGGCATGGCTGAAAGGAAACCAGACTCGTTGCCTTGTTGCTACAGGCTCATTGACTGTTGATTTGCAGGTGCTTTGCAGGGAGCAATTCATACAGACTTTCTGTGTGTAACAATAATAATAAAAGCTTTTCTTGGTGGGGAAAAAGAGGGTAGGGACAGACGCAGCCTTGCCAGAAACAGTTCATACCATTTATGCAAGATGAAATGATTATTTTCTGCTTCCAAAATGTTGTTTCTTAGTGTTGTGGCTCTGATTCAGCATGGAGGAGAGCTGGGGGCTCTAAGGCTGTGTTAAACCTTTACTTCACTGCTGGCCCATGGTAGGAGAGTACAGTGCAAGAGAGAGGGAGGACAGCAGTGGGGCTTTGCTAAGACCACCCTGCTGCACATCTTGAGTTGGTGTTTGTTTTCTTCTTTTTTTACTTCTTTTTGCCTGTATTTGAGGGAAAAGTAGGCCCATGATAAAGGTCATGATTACACTTGACACCTCTTGGACTGCTGCTACTGCTATCTGCATGTCAGCCTCCTGTCGTGGTGCCTTTGTGGCCTCTCTGGTGGCCTCCAGCATGGTTCTACTGGGGGGTGCAAAATGGAAACTGTGCTCTCACAGGCATCATGGCTCTGCCCATGCACTTTACTTTTATCATCTCGCCCGACCCCCATCACATCATAACCTCCATCTCCCATGTTCTTTTTGTCTGTCTCCGCTGGGCCAGTCTGGGTGTTACGTGGTGGCCCACAGACTGGAACATCACTGGAAGCTCAGAAGCTGTGGGCCCCAGGTGAGTGAGGACCGGAGCTGTTTGATGGTTCTGTCTCCTTTTGGGCCCACCTTCAACATCAGTTTTGCCCTGGGAAGGAACAAGGCGTGACTGCAGAACAAGAGATTAAGGTAAAAGGGAGCAGGGAATGCTCTGGGGCTGTACCAGCCCTCCAGAGTGTCCCCAGGAACCTGCTGGGGCATCTGTGTAGGAAGGTTAAAAAACCAGTTTCCTGTCCGTCCCTCCAAAAAAGGAACCCCAAACCCACCCCACCGCTTTTCAAAAGGATCAAGCAACTATTTCAGTTGACTTAAGTGAAAAAAAAGCTCCCAGCTTTTCAGCTGGCAAACATTTAGTGACATGGGGCTCAGGAGGGCATGTTTCAGACTCAGCCTTCCTGTGGAGCGAGGAGACTCACCAATACAAAGGGCATAGGCAACAAATCCACTTTTTCAGGTAAGAAAGATTCCCCACTTACTCCAGCTCACAACACTCATCGCAGCTCTCTTGCAATTGCATGTCTGGTCCCTTTTCCCTCCCCATTCCCACACCAGCCAGCGTGGGGTTGGTTAGGAGCTGGAGAGCAGTAGTGTTTGTGGGCTGAGAAACAAACAGTTGGTGTGGATGCTTTGCACAGTCCGTAGGATGGGCACTTTGTGATCCTGGCAGGGAAGTTACAAGCAGATTAAAGGAGCCAAAGGGAAGCTGATTTGCTGGGCTTCACCTTTCTGTTCTGACTGTTTCTAGCTTCTGGCAGCAGTTTCCAAAATATTTGCTGGTCCATTTTGAGCTCTGATGCAGGAAACACGTTCAGCTGCTCCCTTAGCAGTAGCCACAGCCCTGTTGGTGGAGCTGAGCTGAGTTTTACCTGTTGGTGGTTTTTATTTGCTACATTCTGTAACTCATGAGAGGGGTGTTCATTGGGCTGTTCATTGGGCCCCTTTAGTAGTGTTATGACCATAGTACTGTTTGCAAACTGAGTGCAAGCTTTAAAGCTGGTACAACAGCCTCTCCTGCCCGGATGGCCCTAGGCCTTAATGGAGGAGTTACAGTGCCAGCAGCAGCTGCTTGGTTTGCTTTTAGAGAGAGCAAAAACCATCCCGTGCCCAGTGCAGATGGTTGCACTGGTGGGACAAACCCAGCAGTGTGAGCTGCAAACCCGAGGAGTGTGTGTGGGGGTAAAGGCGGGTGTCAGTGTGCTTGTGTTGGGCCCTACCAGCCCTGGGGGCATTGTTTTCTTTTACTGCACAATCCCCTTTCTTCAGCACTGAGCCCTCAGCTGTGAGTAATTTCACAGGTGCTGCTCGCAAAAAGCTGAATTCTGCTTTTCAGTAGCAGTTTAAAGTCTGAATTCAGTGGCCTTGGCCGAGCTTTCCTGAATGAGTAGCACAGGGCTTTAAATAAAGTGATTCACTGGCAAACACTTGGTTGATTGATAACTCTTCGATTTCTTTTTTTTTTGGCCAGGTAAGTAAAACCCACCTGGGGTGAGGGGTATTTATTAACACTTCTCTCTTGTATTGCTCATGAGTTTGTTTATTCTGCAGCATTGCTGAAGTTTTCTGTGATTCTGGTGACCATGTCACTAGTTTCTATGTCAAACCATGGTTTCTATGTCAAACCATTTCCTCTGCGCTGTATTAAACTTGCCTGTCATGGGGTGCGTGTGTTGCTGCACATGGGAAGGGCCTTGTGGCATGGAGGTAGCACCCAGCATGTGCTGGGCACTCTGCTGTGAACACCTTCCCGCACCAGTGGGTGCTTCCCCTACCCATTCCCCTCAGTAAACCCCTAAATAAGAATATAGTTTATAATAGACACAGTTGTAAAGCACAAATGGTTGTTGATGTAAACCTGCCCGGCAGCAGGAGGGCAGCAAGGACTGGGCAGTAGTGAACTGTGTGCATCATCTGTGCCGTGACCTTTCCACGCTGCAGGGCACCAAATGCTGAGGTCGTTCCTGAAGCAAAGAGGTGCAACCCGGGGAGATGGGAGCACTTTAAAATGCGCCTCAAAGAGCCAGGTGACTGCTGTGGTGTCTCACTAAATGGAACCAGCTTTAGGGAGCGCTGGGAATGCCCTTAGCAAGGAGGGGCTGTGACCGGGGTGTGCGCCAGGCCCTAGGGGAGTAACGTGGCTTCTGAAGTGAGTGACGTGCCAGAGGCTGGGCAGGAGGGGAGGGGGTATGGAGGGGGGTGTCTGTGTGTCCATTTGTGTGTCCATCCATGTTATGTGTGTGTATCTGTGGGTCCGTGTGTCCATGTCAGTGTGTGCGTCTGGTTGTGTGTCTCTGTGTCTGTGTGTTGTTTGTGTGTGTCTTCATGTCTCTGTGTGTCTGTGTGTCCATGTATGTCTGTGTCCATGTCTCTTTGTGTCTGTCCAATTGTGTCTGTGTGTCCATGTGTTTCTGGCCCTGTGTGTCTTTATCCGTGTGTGTGTGTATCTCTGTGTCTGCATCTCTCTCTCTCTCTCTGTGTCTTTTGTGTGGCTGTGTCCATCCATGTGTATGTATGTCTCCGTGCATCCATGTGCCCGTGTCTCTTGTTTCTGCGTGTCCATGTGTGGCTGTGTTCTTCTGTGTCCATGTGTCTGTGTCTTTGTTTCTTTGTCCCCATTTCTGTGTGTCTGTGTCAGTGTGTGTCCATTCCCGTGTGTGTCTGTATCCATGACCATGTCTGTGCATCCGAGTGTCCATATGTGTCCATGTCTGTTGTGTCACTGTCCGTGTCTGTGTGGTTTTGTATGTCTGTCTCTCTCTGGGTCTCTGTTTGTCTCTGTCCATGTGTGTCTGTCTGTATGTGTGACAGTGTCTGTATGTGTCCGTGTCTCTGTTCATCTGTGTCTATGTCTGTGTCTGTCTGTATGTGTTTGTGTGTCCATGTCTCTGTGTGTGTCTGTCCGTTTGTCTGTGGGTCCATGTGTGTGTCCCTGTCAGTGGCTGTGTATCTGTATCCATGTGTATGTCTGTGTCTGTTTGTGTGTCAGTGTGTCCGTATGTCTGTGTCTTTCTGTGCACGTGTGTCTGTCTGTGTGTCCGTGGCTGTCAGTGTCTGGGTGTCCGTTTGTGTCTATGTGTCTGTCTGTGTCTGTTTGTTGGGTCTGTGTGTGTGTATCTATCTGTGCCTGCATGTCCCTGTCTCTATGTGTGTCTGTGTGTGTCCATGTGCTTTTGTGTGTGTCAAGCCCTAGGAAGACATTTCAGCCATTACACAGTGTTTGTTTCGTATTTTATTGAATTTCATTTATATTAAATTAAAAATATATTTCTGACAGATTCATGTAACAAAAAGGCAGAACAGTTTCAAATTGTTCAGCTGGGATGAGCGCGGGTTGATGCACGGTGGGTCGCTGTCTACATTTGCCTCTACAAACAGATAAAGCTCTACCCCAAGGACTGTGAGGGGAAACTGAGGGCTGCACAGGGGTGGGGATGTAACCACACGAAGAGGATGCACAGGTTCTCCCCAGCCTCCAAACAAGACAAAAGGGGAGGGAAGGAAAAAAAGAAAAAACAAGAAACCATGAAAAGAAGGGAAATTATGCTAAAATATGTACCTAATATTAACCCAGGTCAGTAAGTATTTAACCGTGTATAATCCTTGATAGCTAACATATGAGAAAGGAAAGGTTAAAGTAACATTACGCCACACACAACTGGCATACCCTACTGTGTAAGCAAGTGCAGAAAGTCTGAACACACCACAATAGTGCTAAAACACAGAATCACACAGAATGCCAAGAATGGTACTTCTAACCAAAACCAGAGGGTGGGAAGGGAGAGAAAGAAAACGGGAGGAGCGGCTTAAATCACAAGCAAATTACCTATATACAAATCAACCCTAAGGACAATTATGTTCCAAATAATGGTGTCCACAAGGAAAATAAAAGCAACATTATCCTTATTTACAAATGCAACTAGCTGTGTCTTTAACAAGCTATAAAAATACTATTCACATTTTCAAAGTAACATACAGTAGTTTTTGTATTTTTTTTATGTTTCAGAAAGGCAGCTAACTCTGAATGCATCACTGCAAGAAATGAGCGTCTTCCCCAGCGTGCTGATGCTTCTCTTCCTCTGAAGGTACTTCATAAGGCAGAAGTAGTGTTGTTTTTGTCTTTCTTTGCACTTTGAGATCATGGAGAATGGGATAAACCCCAGACCCTCCCATCTCTGCCTCTTGCAGGAGCTGGTGCTGGCCTGTGTCACTCCCTGCCGCAGATGAGGCTCGGCCTTTGATTTTGAGGGGCCCAGAATGTCGTCCTCCGGGCCTGGGAATTCGAGCCTCATCAGAAAAGCAAAAGTCAATAGCTCACGACTGCCAGGTCACGAAATACATTTTGGCTATCTCTGGTTTTAGGAAGAGACTCCTGTTTCCCCTCAGTTTCCCCTCCCTACACCCGGGTGCTACCTCTTTAGAAATTCCAGCTTATGGTGGTGGGGAACTCACAAAAACTGCAAATAAAGAGATCAAAACCATTGTGAATAATGTATCGGATGGGTACCCATTTCCCACATTAAAACGCTATAAAAACTTACATGTTGGCATTGACCTGTATTTTCCTCTTAACATACTCCACCCTAAAAAGACAAGTACCCAGCAACTACCTTCAGGCCCCACCTCGGCTGGTGGAACAGTGTTTAGTGCATTCAAAGTTAGCTACCCCTTACACAGCTGCTCAGTTAATAATCGACCCATTTAACAGCAGTACCAGTTTATGCTACATATGTCATAGTACCTTACCTCGAAAGAACGGCGTACGTATCTACACCTACTTATAAAATACCATTCACAGTTTATTACTGTGGTTATCCCAAAAGGGTTTAGTCTTCGGAGTGTTATGGACAATACAGTGTTTTCTCCCTAAAAGGGCTCAAAGGTCAGGCAGGGCACAGCACGGGGATGGTGGCACCGCAGGGACCCTGCCGCTGGCGCTCGTGGCCAGTGCATGGCTCCGTGTCCATGTGTGCCCTGGTCACACCTGAGCCACCAGCGAGCGGGGCTGTGCGGGAGGCACCTCTGCCCCAGGGGTTTCACCCACAGCACATCTGGAGCACGGTTTCATGGCTTTTTTACTGGGGAGGGGAGGAGGACTGTGACACAATTACTCACCCTGGGAAACACCTCACACATCTCCCCTTAAACCCCTCTCTACCAAGGTCCACAAAGCTCACTCTCCAAATTAAATAAAAAAGGGGTAAAGAAAAAGCAGCTCGGACTCCTCTTTTTCCCTAATGGGGATAATGTCCGGAGGTTCCCTCCCTCCCTCCTCACTGCCCTGGGTGGAAGCACCTCCTCAGTTTGGCTCTGGCTAGGAGATGCGTTGGGCTGCAGCTCAAACAAGTCCCACTGAGTCCCACCAGGGTCAGTCAGACCTGAACACCCGTGTGCTCCCCCTGCACTGATTGCCTGCACCTCAGGCAGCTCCCAGCTGGCACTGGGAGCATGGAGTCTACCAGCACAACAATGTCCTAATCCACACAGCAGTATGGGAATATGACCTTGTGCTAAAATAAAATTACAACGAAGGTGAAGACATGATTTTTGGATGTTTTACTGAGCTTGCTTTCTGTTCTTTAGTCTCAAGATGAAAGCCCCATTTCTAACAGTGACCTTTTCCTACCTGTGTAACGTGTAGTGAAATAAAAAAGAGAGGGAATCTTCCAACCACTGTGACGCTGCAGAGGCTCCCTGGTGGGACACTGTGGCCCCTCGCATGTGATGGAGCATGAAAGCTGCAGCCAACCAACCCCGCCCCGTGCAGCCTCAGCCCCTGCCACCAAATCTGAACCCAAATCCAAGATTTTATCTAACAACAGACAAGCTGTTTTGTCAGCAGCACAGGTCCAAGTTCCATGGGAATAAGACTACTACACACGACAGAGCTAGAAATGAAGGGATGCACAGTCTTCGTGCACCTGCCGTAACACCACCCTTTGACAATACCTGCTGAAGGGAATTCATGGTGACACTAGCCCCTCTGAGGTGCTCTTTCAGAGCCAAAGAGGTGACTGATGACCAGAGGCTGGCTCTGGTTCATTCTAAAGCCTCTGTTCCACCTGCTACCCTCGAGCTAAACAGCCTTCAAAGCAGGTAAACACCTACCTGAGCTCAACAGTTCCAAAATGTGAGTGGGAATCATTGTGCAAGCCCCAGTACACCACTTATGCAAAGTGATGCCCCAGCTGTCAGTCCCAGGGAACTCCTGTTACTCCCATTCCCTCCCCCTAGAAGGGGCAAGTGTCCACGTGTGTGCATACATGGATGCTTCCATAGACTCTGCCCAGGGTGCACAGGGCTCGGGGTGGGGGTAAGCAAGGCTGACCACATGGATACTTTCAGTTACCCTGGGGAATTACATGACCAACAGCCTAATTCCGACCTGTGCCAAGGTCTCCTCATCAACCAGACAGTATAAAGGAGCCTAAACAATCCTTTAATTCCTTTGGCTGCCACCATGCCCCGGGACACCGCCGCAGACACCCCAGCAGGCACAAAAGGATTTGTTACTTCCATATCCTAGTTTCCCGTATAGATCCATCTCCACCCCCCCTAACCCCAAGCAGATTTACCTCACAGCTTGTACCTTTCACCACCCTGCCCAGCTCTGTCTATAGCTGGGGAAACAAGGGATGCAGAGACAGGGCCAACCGCCTTTGTCAGAGTTGCCATTTTCTTGGCATCTAGGCTGGTATTAGTGGTGGCTGAGGGTGGGGGGACATACTCCCCTGTGACTCCCTCTCAAATCCTTAGTGGAAACCAGTGTCCGATTGGCTGCCCTGTCCCAGCACTATGACCACCAAAGTGCCCTTCACACGCAGCTGCTGGGCATGCTGGCTGTGGGACAGTAAGGGAAAGGTCTTCCCTCGCTAATCCAGGAAATGATTGGAATGGGATCATTGTATACAACTCCTGCAGTCAAGAAATGCATTTTCTACTAATAAGAAGTGGTACAACCAGGGTTAACACAGCCTTTCTTTGTACATAGAAAAGGATTTCAAGGCTGAGCTTAAGATACCTGAAACACAGTGGATCCTACTCGCTCAGATTTATTCCCATTGCTTGCTACCTGTGAGAGATGACCTGTTTGAAAGCAAGTTCTAAATACTCTGCTACATCTGACTGAATGGCCATGGAAGAACCCCTCCTGGCTATTCTGCAGAAAAAACTGAAAAGAGCTGAAGGAGGAAACTTAAAAGGAGTTGGTTTCAATCAACTATGTTACAGCAAGTCAATCAATCAGACCCGGAATCCACACTGGTTTGAAATCATCCTCAGGTAGACAATAACAACTCAAATAAGTATTATGAGAGATATTAGGAAAACCTAAGATGTTGCTCTCTCATTTAGCACATTGCTTTGTGCCTTGGACAATGGCTGGTACACACTCGGGCATCTGCTCTTGAGAAGTTAGTCCCTGCTCTTCTGTCACGCAGGCTATGGTAAAGGAAAGGAAAACATTTACAAATAGGAGACAGCATTATAAAATCCGTAAGAACTGACAGTGCTGTGTACAGATACCACGGCAGAGCTAGAGAGTTAATTACACCCAGACAGAATACTGCTGCTGATGCTCCCCCTCCTGCTCTGTGCTGACAGACTGCACTGTGTGTGTGTGGAAATCTCTGCTTTCCTCCAAACCTGTCACTGGTCAGTACAAAGGACACAGCTCAGCCTGGCTGCAGGGCAGAGCCCCAGCATTGAGGAAGGGAGCTGCCGTTCTGGCCTTCAAGCAACCTCTGCATTTCCACGCTACTGAATATATCACACCCACAGTCAACGATTAAAATGAATAAATAATTCAAGTTTTGTAAGAAATAAAATGTTAAATTGTTAAACCCACAGTTATTTACATTTTGATTATTCGATGGGCTTGTTTCCAACACCAGAGAAACAAACAGGCCTCACCTTCCGTTAGCAGCTACCTCCCGGCCCCATTCTGCCCAGGGCTGGAGGTGTTTATCCTTCTGCACCTCTTCGAATTCAAACACATCAGCTGTACCAGGAGTTTATTTTACTTTTTCTCTATGAGGTGTTACTCTGTTACCAGACTTGTCCAGGGACAAATCAACCCCTTTCTGCACCTACCTATATAACCCAAGCTGCTTCTCTGCTGAAACAGGATGTCCACAATCCTGTGCTGGTGTTTGTCTCCCGGCAGCGTGGCAATTACAACCCAGCCTGGCAGACCTTTGCCCATGCTTCAGGTGACACCCTGTGAGCACAACTGCTGGCAAACCTTCCCTGGAGTTGGGTCTCCAGGACCTCCCCTTGCACCCCGAGCCCCTGCCCAATGCCTGCCTCTGTCTCCTGCCAAGACCATGAGGAGTTACGGAGACGCCAGGAAGAGGCGAGGCCTCTCAGATGCACGATGGCTTTGTAACCATCCATCCCACTTGAGTAGTCTGGTGGTCATTTTGTTCTGCTACGGTGAACCACCTTGGTACCACCTGACCCAACACCTCCCTCGAATAGCCTCAAAGATCTGTACTTGTGCTTGCTGTTTTCAGACTCTTCAGCTATGCACTCAGGTTACAGGTTTAACATCCACCCCGTGGCTGGTTCAAGCTTGCCTGAACACACCTGACGCAGAAAACTGGCTGTTGGCTGGACCAACCTTGACCTAGTGATCATACACGATTTGTTTTCCATCTACAATCATACCAACCAACCCAGGTTTGAAATCTCTTCATACCTTTGTCAAAGTAACCCTTAGCCACCAAGCTTTGGGTAACTATTGCTTGTTTCTTACTCCTTCCTCTGATTCCCTACAATTAAAAGGTGGCAAGCTGCTGAGATGGCAGGAATTTGGGGGCACTTGATGCTGTTTCCATACCACTGGTTGTTGCTGGTTTTGTTGCCAGGTTAGGTCACCCCAAGGATCTTGACCTTAACAGTACTGAAGCGCATAAACTGAAATACTGTTGTACCACCTAAGATTGGCATCCATCAGGTATTGTTTCTTCCCCTTTAAAAGCCTTGATGGATAAAGATGTAGGCAGATCTCCAAAGGTACTTAATAGTTCCTTAAGATTTTGGGTGGGAACTAGGTATATGAATGCTCTTACAAACGTGGGTCTTGCGCGTCAGGAGCAAGCCATCAGTGTCGCTGGCTTTTACGCCTCCCTTCCCAGCTCCATCTGCCTCAGGTTGCTAAAAACGTCCAGAACTCTGGCTGAAAGTTATTTCCAAAGAGAAGCAGGCCAGGGGTGGGGGATATCTATCTAAAAACTGAGGTTGATGAAAGCAGAACTAAGTGCAGGAGACTGACTCATACTTATTTACATTTTTGATGGAAAGCTCTGCGAGTCATGCACATTTTGAATCCTCGAACCTCGAATGCACCATCTTCTGTGCCAGAGTAATCCTCCTTTTAGGAAAAAGTATTCCGTACTGTGCTGCAAGCCAGAGCAAGACATTTGTCTCCTCCCATCCCTTTCAGAGCTCGCTCTGCTGTCCTTCACGTGGCAGCAGTAAGAGCTAGTTGCTCTGTCACTGTATTCTCTGAAGCAGTCAATGCAACGGCCTCTCAGAACTGGTAGACATTGTTCCAAAGACTTGATTTGCTTCATTTTGGCATTTCCACAGTCATCCTTTACATAGAATTGATTTTTTTTTTTAATTTAAAATTATTATTTTGTATTTTGCTGGTCACTTCCATATTGCTTCATTCAAAATCCAGAAAACAGTTCAAATAAAATCAGAGCAAAGTGCAAACTAACTTTCCAGTGAACTGCTATGTGCATTTTCTCCAGTCCAGTGTCTGTCTTCCAGTTTAAAGGACCCTTCCCACCACCGCCCCACAGGACACCAGTAGACTTCATGACCCATATCAAACTCTCCAGTTCTCCGTCTTGTCCTCAGTGTTGCCTGACAGCATCCCCAACTCCCTTTGTGATCATGAAGAAGAAAAAGAGGGAAGAAATTGTCTAGGTCTTTGATGTATTTATAGTCAGCAGGTATAAAACAGGAAAGCAAAGGTTTTTGCATACAAATCTTGGTTTCTTGGCCTGTCTTTTAGCTTCAAAAAGAACATGTTGGAGGCGTGGTTTTGTTCCTCTCTTCTGAAAGGGTTTTGTTGTGTTTGTCATGTTGGCACATGTACAAAAATGGTTGTGTCATGTCCCAGTTCTAAGTGGGAGTCTCTGTGGTTAGGAATTGGCACAAAATCATGGTGTGGCTCAGAAAAAGGGTTTAGCCATGTATTAGAGTCACATCATCATCTCTTGGAAAGCCACGATGAAGATCTGAATGATTATGAAAAGCCAGGTTAGACACTTTCAGTTGCTGGGCTAGAAAGTGTTAGAGAAAGAAATTGGATTCTCAATCTCAATTACTATGCTATCACACATGATATAAAAATTGTCCATTTTTCCCCCTGATGGAAACTGCATTGAGATTTCCAGGAATGCTGTACAGACTCTCATCAGTTCATGCTGAAATAA